>NC_062525.1:1838879-1973879 GCF_022655615.1 Tachysurus fulvidraco
CTCGTAAATGTCCTTTGTGGTGTTGTATCGCCCGCCGTGGGCGATGGCTCCAGTGCTGAAAGTGGCTCTGCTACATTTAAAGTACAACAAGAACAAAAGAATCCATCCAGGAATGATAATATCATATCAGAGGGCTGGTCAGATGATGAACATGTCCGTGTGTTATGCAGTACTGTACATGAGCTAAACATCATCTCTGTGTGACATTCAGTTTGCTGAGGTGTTAAGGGACTGGTCAGAGGAGGGGGAGGTCCTGGTGTTAAGTGTCATGTGTGAATTGTGTTAGTAATGTAGTTAGCAAAACGACTATATGATGATGTGAGCAAAGGCACAGAGTAATAGATACAACATAAAATCCTCTCAGAAATCTTATCATGCTAGCGTACATTAGCTATCCGTACATACAGACGAACTTATTCTTCATCATTGTGACACGTCAGAGTGAAAACCATGTTATCCTGCATATGCTAAAACATATATCACTGCTAACATTACTCAACTGGGTAATATATCCTAACCTGATAGGATCAAGGTCAATTATGAATAACGGTCCCTGCCGATGCCAGTGATCAAGGACCGAATTGAACAGGTTTTCTGAAAAACACAATAGAATGAAGATTAAAAGGCAAGCTAATATACGCTAACTTTACCTTATTTGTTGTTTTTAATCAGAAATATCACAATATCACAAAGCATGCGTATTAGCTAGAAGGTCATTTCATTTTGTTTAAATATTTCTGCATATCTCTATAAGACCGACAGCAGAAAAATCATCTATCAAAGAGTATCAAAAAAAAGTCATTATGTCATTATGAGTGTTTTGTTAAAGCGACAGTGCCACTTTGGGGTTTCGTCTGATTCTTAATCTGGAGTTTAATTAACAGTTCCAACTGAAATGAAGGAAACTCCCTGATTCTCTCTTCCTCACTTCTTTCTTTAGCATCTGATCATCACCTGCAGGACTTGGCACAGACTTGATGATCCTGATGGCGCTGAAAATGAAAGGCTCTGTAGTGAGCATGTGGCTGCTTTGTGGCTTAGCTGTGAAGAATTTACAGCTTCCTGCTCCACGTATTACTAAAATAATGTTGCCTTAGGATACATGAGCAAAATGATGAGCATTGATGAAAAAGGGGAAATAAATACAGAGTGCATTTCAGAGAAGCCTTTGTTAGTGGAACGACTCAAAGAAACCGTCATTCATTAAGCTAAAGACTTGAAATGATCGTTCTGTCCTGGTTTAAATTAATGGGTAGACATTAGCGACAAACATATAAAACTGTTTTGTTCTTCATAACTAATTATGGAAGACTACATCATAGTCATGATCATGCTGTGCAGGTTTTATTACAGACCATAATCAACAGTTTAGTCTTTAATTTGTTCATTCTGAGTCATATTACATGTCAGGTAAGACCAAAGAGCATGGACTGAGACAGATGGTCATGGCTTGGCCTGAAACAGCTGGGTCTGTATTTGACTGAGACGGGTGGGTGTGTATTTGACTGAGATGGGTGGGTGTGTATTTGACTGAGACAGGTGGGTGTGTATTTGACTGAGACGGGTGGGTGTGTATATGACAGAGACGGGTGGATGCGTATTTGACTGAGACGCGTGGATGTGTATTTGACTGTGACGGGTGGGTGTGTATATGACTGAGATGGGTGGATGTGTATTTGACATTGACGGTTGGATGTGTATTTGACTGAGACAGGTGGATGTGTCGGGTGGGTGTGTATTTGACTGAGATGGGAGGGTGTGTATTTGACTGAGACAGGTGGGTGCGTATTTGACTGAGACGGGTGGGTGTTTATTTGACTGAGACGGGTTGGTGTGTATTTGACTGAGACACATGGGCATGACTGTAATGTAAAATCCTCTCAAAATCATGTCTTGTTAGCTAACTTTA
This sequence comes from Tachysurus fulvidraco, assembly GCF_022655615.1. Taxonomy (NCBI): domain Eukaryota; kingdom Metazoa; phylum Chordata; class Actinopteri; order Siluriformes; family Bagridae; genus Tachysurus; species Tachysurus fulvidraco. The sequence goes on from NC_062525.1 coordinate 1,840,789, forward strand.
AGCTAACTTTCTATCAACAGCAGTTAAGATGTCAAACTGTCAAACTGTTAAGATCCTGTTACGTATATTACGTTAGCTAACTAGCATTGACGTTATCGTTTATAAATAACAATGCCCCTCTTAATAATTCTGTCATGTTAGCCATGTTAGCAGCGATCATGAATGAATGATCCTCACGGACATGCTCACAGGTTAGCTTAGTTAGCAATTAGCCGTGACAGTTTTGCTTATTGATTGATTGACAAAAAGAATCATATCAGATTATAGTTAGTCATTTAGCATAAGCACAATGTTTGAACATATATGATTGTGACTATAAAATGCTTTCAGTGTAGCATGTTAGCTTTTATACTCATGCTAGCAGTGAAAATCAGAAACATAAATTTCATGACGTTCATTAATAAAATTCTGAATTTTACTCATACCTATTAATATTCATAACCCTCTCTGCCTAATGCTATTCTAGCATTCTAGCATTTAGCATTAGCAAGCATTAGAAATTATGAACAATATGAATGTGACAAAAAAATGTGTCATGTTAGCCATGTTAGCTTTGGCTGTTATAAGAAGAGATGGACACCGTAGATCAGATTTTAGTGTTTCGCTTTATATATTTTCCAAAATTGCAATTAAATAAACTACAAAAACAATTTATAAATCTGAAAAGTCACCATTTGATGCATGACACAGTTTAAATAAGATGACTGTGAAATCATTCTTTACCATTAAATAAAACCATCACGGCTGTGTTCCGATACTGTTATAACACAATAATGTCGACTTTGACGATGGCTAGCAAATGAGCTACCAGATAATTAGCATCGTTCAATAATGTTCAATTAGCATATTTTGTCAGTTTCTAATTAACAGCTGATGGAAAGGCAAAATTATTTTATTGTGCTGACTAAGTAGCAAAATAGCTTTTAACAAGCAATGTACATTAAACGGCTATTTTTCACATTAACTAGTGATTGTATTACTCAAACAGCTCTATGTGGATCATAAATCAGCAATCTAGCCTGTTCATAACCTGAACAGATAATTAGCATAATAGGTAGCATACCGGCTGCTTAATCCTTTAACCTGTAATGAGCATATTAGCTAATTAAGGAATGTTGCTAATTATTCTAATATTAATTCATCTCTTATTTACAGCTGTTGGTCAGCCTAAAATGTGCTATCTAGGTAGTAAGCATGCTAGCTTGTTAGTAAACAAGCTTATACCATAGTTAGTTTGTGAACCAGATGATAACAAATACGGCTAGCAAATCAGCTATTTGAAAGGAACCTGTACCTAGTGTATGTAAGGTGAACTAGTGAAACTGTTTAGCTAGTTACCAAATGAAACTATTACCCAGATAACTAGCTATATATATATATATATATATATATATAGGTCAGCTATTTAAGCACTTAAATCAGGCAACACAGGCATACAAAACATACAGATGGACTATCATCGCTATCATTGACTTCAGTTCTGTCTGTAACTAAGAGTTAACATTGTGCTAGTTAGTTAGCATAGCAGCTAGTTACACAGTCAGACTGCTTTATTGTACGAGACTTATTTAGCTAGCTTGGTTACAGATTTGAAATTCTGTGAATTAGCTAGCTGTCCGACACGCTGTTCGTTTTTTGCTACAGATAGCTACACATTTCGGACCGATGAAGGCGACATGGCATACGTTTAAAACAGAATTGGAACACAGCAGGGTTTGGACACGAACGTTTTCGCATATTAACATCAATTATAAGTGTTGACAGAAAGTCGTCTGTTGCGAAAACCTCTGGCGTTGAATTCACACATTTCTGCAAACCAGCTGCAGAAAGAATGTCCCCAACACACACGGTATAAACACACACACACATACACACACACACACACACACACACATTACAAATAAGCCAAATGCAAATTCTCTCCAAATACAGACACTTAGCAAGCTGAAAGTTGACAGAAAATAGAAAAATAAATACGGTTTCTTTTTTACCTGGCAGCCGCAAGCACAAATCAAACGCATTGTCCATTGACCTAGCATGTACAAGAACATTCAGCTACTGTGTTGAAAAATCACATCTCATCCATTTATTTAGTGAACAACATAACTAAAAAAAAAATCAGATATTTAAATCTGCTGTAACTGTATGCTAGCTAATTTGTGAACCTGTTTAATGCTCCACTCGGCTATCTGTAGATGACAGCTTTAACTAACAATCTTGTTACCTTAGCTATTTACTGAGCCACTTAACATTCCTGGTTACAGTAATGAAATGTTTGCATTAGCATTCCATCTGAAAAGGTTCAGCAGCTCTACTATCAGCAGGTTGTGTAAGAGGATTGTGGGTAATATAGGAAACCAGTAACCAAGGTTTAAATCAAGAGCTCAGGATGTTTTTTTTTTTTTTTAACCATCAAGAAATTTACCCCCTAGATCAGGGCAACATCAGAGTTAGGATGTTTGGTTGATTTTTTGGTAACGAGTGCTGTTTGAGTGGAGCTCCTAGTCTTACTATTCATCTTTGGGATGAAAGCCTCTTTTTGCATTTGTAACAGAGTTGAAACCTGAACTAGCTTAAAGGTAGAACTGACATATTTGTAATTGATTAAAAACAATGCCCTACGCTACAGTAAAATGTTGTACATTTCTATCAAATAAATCTCTCCTCGTACCTCCATGAGGTTTGAGATGTTTGTGATACGGCTTTGTTGCTGTGCATTTGATCTTTCAGCTTATGTCTTTGTTTTTGGACAAATCTCCATAATAAATAAAATAAAGTTCTTTTGGTCATAAGAAATTCCTTTCTTGAAGCAAACTGATGGATTTGTCTGTTAGCATTTCTTCACTTTCTGCGAACGTGTACCCAAACAATTTCATAGTGGGGCCACAAATTTTCTGAACCATTCGCACGAGCTTAAACGGCATACTGAACCTCCACTTCTCCACCTGCTGGGATGAGTTTTTCTGGGTGGAGTACACTCCGCTAGCCTTATCAGATGCTTGCGTGTTCCTCAAGATCCACTCCTTCACCTGGGTGGTGAACGGGATGCCGGTAAAGCGGTACATCTCGGCTGCTTTAAGCATAGGAAACATGGCGATGTCCTCGTAACGCACCAGCATGTAGCGTCCACGCAACCACGGAGGCTGTTTGAGACCCACTTCGGCGGACATGCGGATGTTCTCACAGTTCCCTTTGAGCTTCCTCACTTCATTGTCATCCTCAGGGATGTCTCTGTCCATGGTCCACGTCTTCCAATGCTCGTATTTGTACGAGAATGCCACCATGCGGGATGCTAACATGGCTCGAGGATCCCGGACCAGCTGAATAACCTTCAGATCCAGTCGTGGGTCTTCTGCTAATGATTGGAGCGTCTCTAGTTGGCGTATTCGTACAGACTTTATGGCACGGTGCTCCTTCTCCAGGCAGGACTGAGAAGCTAGCGTGAGGTTTAGTGGACCACAACGCCGGTTTTGGCAATGGTAAGGCTCGTAACCCTTCTTCACAAATGGTGTGCAGACAGGATCAGTGCACAAGGACTGGCTGGACCCACGACGAAACAGTCCTTTTGTTACATGATCCTTTGGTGCTGGCTCGATGAAGGTCTCCAGCATAGTGAAGTCACATAAGAAAAGCTGAAGAAGAATGTCACGATAAGCCTGCGTCAGAACCGTACCATTGGTCCCTCCACCCTCCAGAGTTAGCATGCGCTCCACATGCCAAAGAGGCTCAAACAGGTAGAACATATTAGAGCCGTGCTGGTTAAAAAATTCGCCCACAAACGAGGAGCCTGTGCGTGTCGTGGCCAATAAGAGTATGTGTTTTCCACCTTTGCTGGGCTCAGAGATGTTCTTCAGATGCCATTTTTCATGTTTCAAATCGGATGAGAAGTCGGTCTTAGACAGGACCTGGACACCGGAGCCATTTTTTTGGAAAGACGGCCAAAAATACCTGCTGATCTGGAATGGAGTCTGAGGCGTCTGCTTCAGTAAGAGCTTGTCCGAGACCCTTACAAAACAAAAAAACAATAAAAACAGTCAGTTTGTCGGAGTCACCGTATCTATCATCAACAACCTCAGGCAAAGTTTACAGAGTTAAGAAATATGTTGTTTCCTGATAAAGATCAAATATTATTTACTGAGACTCATTTATCAAATGTTTTGCTAGGGGGAAAAACTTATTGTTATATGAATACTGTTTAAAAACCTGTTTATATCTAGTGTGAAAAAAATCTGGAATGGGAATAGAACATCCGATAGCTCAAGGGCTCGAGTCTTAACAAGATGACCAGGTGAATGTTCCTGATAAAAAATAGGACCTTCTTGTCTTCTCTGACTTCTCATCTGTTCATCCTGAATAATAGATTCATCCGATTGAAATCCGATCCAAAATGTAATCTCTAGAATTTACTCATATGTGCTTTAGATTCTTGATTAAACTTTAAGGCTCTTACTTGGAGATGATGTTGTTCTCCTTCTCGATGATGACCACGGCAACGATGAACACCAAGGAAATGGTGTATTTAATCTTCATTATCGTGTCTGATTATGTTCAGATTGCACCAGTCCTCTCAGCTGTCTCACACACACTGTTTATTTCTAGAAAACACACACACACACACACACACACACACACACACACACACACACACACACACACACACACACACACAGACACACAGACAGACAGACAGACACACACACACGCGCGACTTTATTAGGATTAGCTTTCACTTTGAAGATTAGTCCAGAATCACTATCATTCTGTGTGTGTGTGTGTGTGTGTGTGTGTGTGTGTGTGTGTGTGTGTGTGTGTGTGGGGGAAAGAGATTGGTGAGAGGAAACCAAACACGCGTCAACTTGTTAAAGAAGTGAGATAGACACAAGCCACCTGTTTTTCCTGGTGTGATGACAGACAGCTGCTTTCATCCCGCTTTAATGTCTCTCTCTATCTCTATCACACACATACACACACACACACACACACACACACACACACACACACACACATACACATACACACATACACACACATACACACACATACACACACATACACACACACATACACACACACACACACACACACACAGAATAATGTACCGTTACACAATGGAGTACTTTACACAGGAAGTGATGCGTATTAGCCGTCTGATAGACACCAGCAACAAGCAGAATAAAATCCAAGCAGAATAATGAACACACACACACACACACACACACACACACACACACACACACACACACACACACACACACATTTCCATAAGCACACAAGCAATTCCATAACACCTCATCTACACCAAGCATCTGTGATATTTTAGCACTTTTAATCCACACACTGTCCACTTTATTAGGAACACCTACACAATCCTGTCGCAGCAGCTCAGTGTATAAACAAGATCTTCAGTTACTGTTCACATTAAACATCAGACTGAAGAAAAGGTCTGATCTCTGAGACTGTACCCATGACATGGATGTTGTGTCAGATCACCTGGTCTGAATCTGTCCAGTGATGGTCAGTCTGTGTTCATGACGATGTCTCAGGTTCCTGTTCCTGCAGGTGAGGAACCTGATGTGGTCTGAGGTACTTTTTGGACCTCATCCACCTCAAGGTTTGATGTGTTGTGCGGCTGAGATGGTTTTCTGCTCAACACGGCTGTAACGAGTAATTATTTGAGTTACTGGAGACTTCCTGTTAGCCCAGAGCAGCTTATCATCATCATCATCATCATCATCATCATCATCATCATCAACGTGTTTCCTCCAACGTCTTTTTATATTATTATACAAATACCTTAAAGATCGATTGATTCGTCTATCTACTACATACGTATCTAGTGTAATGGTTACGATATTGGACTCTGACCACAGGGACACAGGTTCAAATCCCACAAATTGTTACAGATAGAAATTGGTGCAAGAGGTCTCAGATATAAGATCCTGAGGGTAGCCTAGTGGTTAAGGTGGGGGTTCGATTCCCGCCTCCGCCTTGTGTGTGTGGAGTTTGCATGTTCTCCCCGTGCCTCGGGGGTTTCCTCCGGGTACTCCGGTTTCCTCCCCCGGTCCAAAGACATGCATGGTAGGTTGATTGGCATCTCTGGAAAATTGTCCATAGTGTGTGTGTGTGTGTGAATGAGAGTGTGTGTGTGCCCTGTGATGGGTTGGCACTCCGTCCAGGGTGTATCCTGCCTCAATGCCCGATGACGCCTGAGATAGGCACAGGCTCCCCGTGACCTGAGAAGTTCGGATAAGCGGTAGAAAATGAATGAATGAATGAATGAATATTTTAAATAGTTATTAAAGCACCATGGAATCCGTTTAGACTGACCATTTTACAGATAAACGTGAATTGGGATAAAGATGTAAAATATCCTCGACACTTTCTGTATTTAAACTTCGCGGCAGAAGGAATCGGTCACGTCGAGTCAACATTTCAAACATAGAGGGTGGAGTGATTCATTTCCACAAAGGAACACAATGTCAGCATCTCCAAGGTAACAGGGTCTGACCGAGGGGTCAAGGGTTCGAGTACAACGCTTGAGAGTTTGCGGTCTGGTTACAGAGTCAGTGTGTGAGGTAATAATCACGACTCTAACATCAACTGATGGAACAGATCTAAACAAACTGGTTAAAATGATCCAGAAACGTTTTGATTTAATTAAAATAAAAGCATCACAGAAGCGTTGTGGCGTCTAAACAACACCAAAAAAAAAGCTAATGATAATGTTATGAATATAAAAGGACAGTGTCTGTGTAGAGGGATGTGTCAGTAAGCCCAAGGCGGTGAGGATAAATTATAAACAATGATCTTAATGGAACGACGGAGACTCGGCCAACGTCGGAGGATCCTCTGATCTGAAGAGGAAGAAAAATCTTTACAGAACTTTATAGAACTTTGTGGTAGCATTCTGGAGGTAGCATGATGTTGTGTAGAAGCTTTTCATCTGCAGAAAAACAGGATGTCGGGGCAAATGTTGAGGCAGACCATACAAACCATGCTCGTAGAGATAAGACTGGGGGGATGGAGCATGACTTTCTAACAGGACAGTGATACTAATTATATGGCAGAAGCTACACTGCGGTAGACACAACACTCTGAGCTACATGTTAAAGTATGAAATGTGCTGCATAAAGATTTGTTTCATTATTTTCTCTTAGGAGAATCAGTGCAAGCTGAAGGGAGAAAGTAGGAGATGATTTTGTCTCCATTACACAATGTTCTGCTAACACAAATAAGATTAGATTAATATGAGGTGTTCGTTACTAAATAAAACATTTTCAGATCAGTGTGGAAATGTGATCGAGCTCATTTCATGCAGCGTGTCTGTGTGTGTGTGTGTGTGTGTGTGTGTGTGTGTGTGTGTGTGTGTGTGTGTGTCTACTCTGTTTGAGAAGTTCCTGTGGAAATTTCCGCTGCAGGTTTGTGTACTCTCGCAGTGAGATGAGAACGTTACACAGCAGGGCTTTGACTTTTCTTTCTTTCCTGACAGGAATCAGCTCATGCCAAACAGCACCTGGGTCAAACAGACCGGACTCCTGGTCCAAGCCTCGTTCCTCAGAGCCAGGAGTAAAAATACACCATAAAGACGCCGTGAGGAAAATTCTGTCGTCTTGCAGTTTAAAAAAAACGTATCTAGTGCAGATCTCGTAACGACTTTGAAACGATTTGAGGAAAGAGACGCTTGACTGTGGTTATGATGTCAAAGAAACTCAGTGACATCACTTCCTCTATACATGATGTGACTTATGAATTAATACTGAGTGTAAAAGGAAGTTTTCCTATAATAGCACATCCTGAAGTTTCTTTGACATCATAACCACAACGGTTATATTCATTCATTCATTCATTCATTCATTCATTCATTCATCCATACATTCATTCATCTTCTACCGCTTATCCGAACTTCTCGGTCACGGGGAGCCTGTGCGTCATCTCAGGCGTCATCGGGCATCGAGGCAGGATACACCCTGGACGGAGTGCCAACCCATCACAGGGCACACACACACTCTCATTCACTCACACACACACACACACACACACACACACACACACACACACACACTCTCATTCACACACACACACACACACACACACACACACACACACTACAGACAATTTTCCAGAGATGCCAATCAACCTACCATGCATGTCTTTGGACTGGGGGAGGAAACCGGAGTACCTGGAGGAAACCCCCGAGGCACGGGGAGAACATGCAAACTCCACACACACAAGGCGGAGGCAGGAATCGAACCCCCGACCCTGGAGGTGTGAGGCGAACGTGCTAACCGCTAAGTCACCGTGTGCCCAATTTCATAATTTATTAAAAAATGTCACATGATACTTTTATCCATTTCTAGTTACCTAAAAGGAAGCTAAAGTCAAGCTCATAACTTTACACTGCATTTGTCTTTAATTAGTCCTTTCCTCAATAAGCTCCATAAGATACTGTCTAAATAATAACAATTTACCCCCCCCCCCCCACTCTTAACGCGTCGTCTTTCCTTCCTGCGCGACACCGAGCGTTTGCGGCTCGTGTGACAGTTGTGTTCGAGTCTCTCGGCTGTCCTCGGGGTGAAAAGATGGATCTCAGCATCATAAGTGCAGAAGATGCTGGAAAAGGGAAGAATGTTCTGGATCTGGAGGATTCCTCTGAAGAACAGCTTGCACTTTAACGGCTCAGAAGAACTTTCTCGTGACTCGTGAAGAACTTTCGCAAAACATAAAGACGGTCACTGATCCTCCAGAAACAGCACACAGGGTTAGGAATGAAGTGTGTGGAAACTTCTCAACTGCTTCATTTCTGTCAATTCAGTTATTATCGTGTCTTGTGGTCTATGTAGTGTGTAAACATGTGTTATGTGAAACAGCTCATCGAGGACAGAACGAAATAAAAATGATTAATGTGTTTCAGATTCTGCGATTGCTATATAAATGTATGACCTCAGGTTCGCGTTCCTCTTTACGTTATAGCAGCTATAAACAGTCACTTCCTCACCAGACTCTTTTATTCTCTCTATTATAACTAATAAGACAGTCTGTTTTTTTTTCTATTTCCTGTATGATGGAGATGTTGCACAGGAAACAATGAAGCTAATGCTAGCACAAAAAGTGACATATAATAGCTAACAATTAGCAGGGCTGTTAAGTGTCACGCACCGAGAGTGACAGTCCATCATGTCGGTCTTTTCTCACGCTCTCCTGCGACACATCGTATTTCTCACGCAGAAAAACTTTTCGACTATTTTATTTATCATATATTTAATAAGCCGCTGCGCCCAAAACGTATCGGTCCGCACTGCTGTCTCTATGGAAACGGGCAGGAATCAAGCGCGTCTCAGTTCTTAGTCGAGCCTGACACTTATCAGCCAATCAAAAACAAGAGGCTACACAACAGCCAATCAGAAAATAGCACTATTGTATCTGGATAAGATTTAACGCAAAAACCAATGAAAAAAAAAAAAACATTCATTAGAGAGGATATTTTCGATGGTCGGTTTGAAACATTGTCCTCAGTCGTGTCCCTAAACATGTCTTGTGCTGAACTGTTTTATATGGAAGCAACATTACACATGATAAAGGGGTCCAAAAAGGCAACAAACACTTACAATAAACACCACCAGTTATAATCTCTCTCTCTCTCTCTCTCTCTCTCTCTCTCTGTCTCTCTGTCTCTCTCTGTCTCTCTCTCTCACACACACACACACACACACACACACACACACACACACACACACACACACACACACACACACACAAATTAATAAATGGAAATGAAACAAATACTTTGTAGTTGGTTAAATTGCGGTCAGTGAACCTCACCATACAACATCTCCCCTATTATTGGCTTTTTATTTATTTGTTTGTTTGTTTGTTTGTTTGTTTGTTTATTGGGGGGGGCTCCATTTTGTTTATTCAGTCCATCCATTCTGTAATAGTGTTGAATTAGAGAGGTCCTGCTAACTGTCACTACAGATTATTCATTATATTCTATAACTAAATGTAGAAACTTCCAGGATTTCAATTTAAAACCAAGTTACTCTGAAACCCTTGCCCAGTCCACCAACAACCAACCTGACTGTAAGTTCTTAATTATACCTACAGACCTCTGGGCCGTTTCTTTCCAGACAAATGGCATTTAAAAATAACTCACATGGGCGTCCCAACCTGGCAAGGCTGTACGTATCTTTCTTTAGAAGCATGGGTTTAACCCTAAAACCTCACCATAAACACCGTAAATCAAAGAAACACAAATAAACGTGGTCTGAGAAATTTCCTCTGAGAAATTTATATCATTTGCTCCTTTTCTCATTCAGTAGCTTAAGGATTGAATCATTGAATCATTCTGTTGTATAACGGATCAGGGAATCGAATACGGAAGGTTCTGTCCTCTCCATTGCAGTGTTTAAATCAACGCATCATTCAAATCTTGACCGAGATTCATTCTGCTCTTCTTCAGTAAATGAATCAGTGAATCTTTTAAGTCATAATGTTGATTCTTTCCACTCTCTTTCAGTGGCTCAGTAAATGAATCATTAGGTTTTGACCGAGACTCTCTCCAAACTCCCTCAGTGACTCGGTGTCTGCTTTGCTCCTTGCTACATTCTTGTTAGACGGTGAGTGTTGGAAATGAACGAATTATTCAGACCTGACTGAGATTCGCACCTCGTTCATTAAAAGAGCCAATTGTATGTCAGTCACTAATGTGAGTTCCACCATGTCCAAGATTTGCTTGATGAGTGTTTGAATCTGTGAATCATACAGTATGCACAAGATTTTTATCTTCTTCCATCCACTGGCTCATTTTATTACTGAATGAATCTTTTGTACTTTCTTATTTGGGAGTCAGTGTTTGAAATGAGTGAATCTTTTGCCCATGATGGCGTCTCCTTGCTCCAGCATGTTAGCTGAATCAGTAAATAATTATAATCAAGACCGAGATGATTAAGTCAGTTTTTAATCCGAGAATCTTACTGTTGTGAGCAAAAAATTAGCTTGACTCTTGTGCAGTGAATCACTCGAGTCACTAAGGTAATGAGTCCTTTTTGATCAGAGCTGTAATTATGTGTATGGGTGTAGAAAGAATTTCTCACACATATTATAATGAACACAATTAGCAATGATTAACAGTTATTTTACATACAAGATGTTTGTTGTCTGCCAAAGAGTTCTGGACAATGGAATGAATCAGTGAATCATTTTGCCAAACAGAATTACTGGAGGTTTGTTTATTTATTTAATTATTTATTTATTTTTGATTATTACTTGAATAAGCTTTACACAAAGAACAAACTATACCTTTATACATTTATTGCTGAGGATTATTTACATATATTACGTTACGAGTGGAGATTCTATACTATATACTAACATCCTGAACGACTGTTGGTGTGTGATTACAAGTATACACACACGCTAATACACAGCTAGCTTGTGACTAACTTGGAAACTAGCATAGAAGCTAGCTAGTATCGTTACTCACGTTTTCTCCAGATGTGGTGTTCTGTATTCAAGTCAAATCGTCTGATCTCAGTTTATCCAGGACCCTGACTTCCTGTTGGTTGAACATAAAGACATATTTTCTCAGACATGACAATATTATTTTATACCGTTGCACGATAGCAATTTACACACACACACACACACACACACACACACACACACACACACACCCCACACACCCGAAGCTAACTATTTAGTGAATAAATTTCTATGCAACACCAACATCTCTGAAGTGTGTCTTTATGTGTCGATTCATATGTGCTGAAAATAGATAGATAGATAGACAGACAGACAGACAGACAGACAGACAGACAGACAGACAGACAGATAGATAGATAGATAGATAGATAGATAGATAGATCTCCGTCCGCTGTACTTGTCCTGACGTATGAGCTGTTGCCATAGAAACGAGTGCATTAGTGTAAATGCACTGCACCACTGAAATATACATTGTGTACAAGGTTTCAGACGAAGTATAAGTTATGTGAAGTGGGCGGAGTTTACATCCTTATTCAAAATCGCAAATAATGTGAATGTAGTGATTAATCAAAATAAATAAATAAATAAATAAATAAATAAACACACACTAGTTTCCCCAGATCTCTTCTTTCTTCCTGTAGTAACTCGAGTCAAACATCTGAAGCCTTTATGACTCTTGGCTTCTTTTATTCCTTCAACTCTTTTGTGTAAATTCTCACACATCAGTGTTTATGAGGCTGTGTGTGTGTGTGTGTGTGTGTGTGTGTGTGTGTGTGTGTGTGTGTGTGTGTGTGTGTGTGTGTGTGCGTGCGTGCGTGCGTGAGTGTGTGTGTGTGCGTGCGTGTGCATGCGTGCGTGTGTGTGTGTATGTGTGTGTGTGTGTGTGTGAGTGTTTGTTTGTGTGTGTGTGTGTGTGTGTATGTGTGTGTGTGTGTGAGTGTTTGTTTGTGTGTGTGTGTGTGTGTGTGTATGTGTGTGCGTGTGTGTGTGTGTGTGCTTGTTTGTGTGTGTGTGTGATGATTACACAGCACACTAACGGCTTGTGAATACACAGCCTGCAGGTTGTGTGTGAGGTCTGGAGATAGAACTCAGGCTGAAAACTGAGACAAAGCCCTTTTCTGTGATCGAGTTAGTACTGAATGTGATGACTGATGATCAGGATCTACATGGTGGTACTTTATTATTGTTAGCGTACAGAACTGGGTTCTCCTTCAGGACTCAGAGTCTCACACAGCACTTGTTTCAGTGGAAGTGTTGTAATGTGGGTCGTTAGAGACCTGCAGACTTAACAACTGACCTGCTGTCCTGTTATTTAACACTATTACACTAAATCCACTCGCTCTCCCTCTCTCTCTCTCTCTGTCTGTATCTCTCTGTCTCTTTCTGTATCTCTCTGTATCTCTCTCTCCCTGTATCTCTCTGTATTTCTCTGTATCTCTCTGTATCTCTCTCTCTCCCTCTCTCTCTGTCTGTATCTCTCTGTATCTCTCCCTCTCCCTCTCTCTCTCTGTCTGTATCTCTCTCTCTCTTTCTGTATCTCTCTGTATCTCTCTCTCCCTCTCTCTCTCTGTCTGTATCTCTCTCTCTCCCTCTCTCTCTCTGTCTGTATCTCTCTGTATCTCTCCCTCTCCCTCTCTGTCACTCTGTCTGTATCTCTCTCTCACTCTGTCTGTATCTCTCTCTCTTTCACTCTGTCTGTATCTCTCTCTCTCTTTCACTCTGTCCTTATCTCTCTCTCACTCTGTCTGTATCTCTCTCTCTCTGTATCTCTCTCTCTTTCACTCTGTCTGTATCTCTCTTTCTTTCACTCTGTCTGTATCTCTCTCTCACTCTGTCTGTATCTCTCTCTCTCTCTCTCTCTCTCTCTCTCTCTCTCTCTCTCTCTCTCTCTCTCTGTATTCTTCCTTCTTGCGATGTCTTTAGAGAAAAAACAATCTAAGGATTTCCGTCTCCACCCTGTACTTTAGGGGTTTCCTCCAGTACTTCAGATTCCTACCACAATCCAAAGACATACGTTGTTGACTGGAATGTGAGAGTGATTGTGCCATGTGATGAGTTGCCCCCTGTCCAGTGTGACCCCTGACTTGTGCCCCGAGTCCCCTGGTATAGACGCCAGGTTCCCGGTGTATGAAAGGGGCTACAGAATATGGCTAGATGGAGTTTCTCTGGTATTTCAGTTCCTTTTTTCATATGGGTGTTATATCCGGTGTAGCGTATCTTCTTCAATATGAAAATGATCCAGAAAGCTCTCTATCTTCTCTCTTCTGCTCACCAAACCAAATATTGACGAAGTTAGAGAAGTGACACTATAATGATCAAGCGCTGTGTGCTTGGCCACACCCCCCAGTGTGTATTAAAAGGATTTGTGTGTAGAACACGTGTAAAAAAAAAAAAAACAATCCCTTCTGAATAGTCCAACAGTCTCACACACTCTCTTCCTAATGTAACTGTCTCGGGTCCTCTTATGGTTCCTCTCTCACTTATGACTCACTACTGGTCTTCACTCAGATAAGGGGAAGTCGTGGCCTAATAGTTAGAGAGTTTGACTCCTAACCCTAAGGTTGTGGGCTCGAGTCTCGGGGCGGCAATACCACGACTGAGGTGCCATTGAGCAAGGCACCGGACCCCCCAACTGCTCCCCGGGCGCCGCAGCATAAATGGCTGCCCACTGCTCCGGGTGTGTGTGTTCACTGCTGTGTGTGTGTGCACTTTGGATGGGTTAAATGCAGAGCACAAATTCTGAGCATGGGCCACCGTACTTAGCCGTACGTCATGTCACCTTTCAGATTCCAATAAAATGATTTTTATTCATCAGTCTCTATTTATCTGTATTAAGTGACACATTAAAGAGTTTAAACAATATACAATTATATAAAACACAGTATGTACAGAATATACGGTAGAGTTACTCTTGATAGGGTTTATATCTTTTTGAAGGTTTTTTTTAAAACATTTAAAAAAAAAACAATGAAACATTAAAGATCCCTAAAGAGCAATACAATGTTCCCTGAACCAATCAAGTGGTTAACGGTGTGCTAATCTGAACCGTCTCGCTATTAAGTATTTGAAACAGGAAGTGTGTAAATATTACAGATGTGAGATCGTGCACATCGCAGCGCTGCGATTTTGCAGAGAATGCTGTCGGCTCTCGTGTTATTAAATTCGTGACCCTGGTTAGGTTCTTTAAGCCTTCACTCTCACTTCAGTGCTGAACATCTGCAATGCGAAACGCTCCCCCTGGGGTAAATGACACAAATTAACCTTTCCAAAGGGGTTCACAATGAAGCCAGTGAGTGTGAGAGGAAATAAAGTGACACCGGGGGGCAGGGAGCCGGAGAGAGAAAAGGGAGAGAGAAGAAAGAGAATGTGAGGGGGAGAGATGGGGGTTTAATGGCATTCGTTCCACTGAGACGCTGCACTGTTTAGCTGTGAGCGTGGAGCCATGATGATCATCACCTTCTCTTTCTGCACTGCCTCCATAAACAAACATACCACAAAAGGAATGTGGGAACAACAAATACAGTAGAAAATCAGTCTGTATTTCCAGATAATCCTGTCCGAATAGAGCCGCACTAGAAACACTTATGATGTTGAGCTGTTTTTGCTCAGAGACACTTAACAAGATTAATTAAAATATCTGTTATAACTATTTATTACATAACAATCAGCTTCACTGATAAAAAAAAACTGTAAAGGTTCTTCGGGTGTGCAGCTACGGTTCTGCGTTCGTGTTTCTTTGAGTATCAATACAACGAAGCGAAAAACCCGCTGGAATCTTGAGGAACCTTTTATTTAATAATAATAATGTAGTGATAACTTCTACACGCTGGACAAAATTCAACTATCTGGCACCGGTCGTCCCTGTGGTGGAACTCCTCAAGCTGCATGTAAATCTCTACAACAGAATGTTTAGAAGGAGAACCTCATCAGGATGTAAGACATGTCTCTGATCTGAAGAACCCTTTGTTCTGTGGACGTGTGCAGTACGATCACCGTGTTCTTCTCAGTACCTCGAACCTGTCCTGAGTTTAAACATTTAGCTTCTTCTATGGAAATAAAGGAGAAGAGTTTTGTGCTGCAGGAGCTGGTGTAGAGCCGAATGTGGTGTAAAGATCTAAACTTCACTCAGTCACAGAGACACGGTGTCAGTTGTGTGAGTTTATAATCAATAAGCTGGAATAAAGCGTTAAGTGATTAATTAAAGCCTAAACAACATAAATAAAGATAAGGGATAAATAACAGATGATTACCATGTGTGCTGTGCTGCTGCTGCTGATGATGATGATGATGAAGATGATGTCCTGCTCACACTCCACGCTGTAATGTGTTTATATTCCTAAACAGCTTTTCCGCAAGTGTGATCATCACACGTGTTTAAATCAACTCATCCCGTGTGTGTGTGTGTGTGTGTGTGTGTGTGTGTGTGTGTGTGTGTGTGTGTGTGTGTGTGTGTGTGTGTGTGAGAGAGAGAGAGAGAGAGAGAGAGAGAGTAGTGTCCACAATAAATCCGCTCCGTTTAAAACAGACGCGATGAAAGACGAGTAAATTCCAGGCGCGTTCCCGTGCACGAAGTCCGCGGCTGCGGCTCGACAATAAATGCGCGCTCCCGCGGACCCTCGATTTAAAGACCAGCCCTGGGTCACGTGGTAGAGACTACTACAGTAAGGAGGAGGCGTCTAACACGTGCGCTTGTGGCCCCGCCCACTGATCCAGAGCCTGTTAATGTTTATGACCGACTTGTTTGTTTTTTTAACCTCCGATTCGTTAATTTACAATAATTATTACACTGTGTTCACATGTTTAATATAAACCATCTATAGGCGAAGTGAATTCAGTGTGAAAGCGGATATTATAAACGTGAAAACCTTTTAATTTCCATGTGAAATGAAACAGTGTTGCTAGGCAACAGGGAACATGGCCGTATAATCTATTTATTACTGAGGTTAATAAAGACTCAAATACAGCAACATGTGGACCAAAATGACCTAAAACGTCAACATTAACCTCAGATATGTGAGGGAGTCTAAAAAAAGACTCGATTTGAGTAAAAATGCTCTAATACGTTTATCATGTAGGGTAATTATCAGGATATAACTCAAATGTTACTAAATATAAATACAGGACTGTGTGCAATGTGCAAATCTAACTAGGTTAAGTGCTCTTCAACTATATGTGTAGATCATCATCATCATCATCATCATCATCATCATCATCACCGTCTTCATCATCACCATAATCATCATCATCACCATCATGATCATCATCATCACCTTCTTCATCACCCTAATCATTATCATCATCATCATTACCATCACCATTATCATCTTCACCATCATCATCATCATCATCATCATCATCATCACCATCATCATCATCACCACCAGCAGCAGCATCATCACCACCAGCAGCATCATCATCATCACTATCATCATCATCATCATCATCATCAAAGATGTAGTCTTTCTTTAATATTACATTACAATTTAAATTAACAGCATGTGACAGATGCAATTATCCAGAGCAATGTACATAAGTGCTTAAATCCCTATAATTGGATACATTAATGCTGGTTCACTAGGTTACATACTTATGATAGATACCATGAGTTTAAAACATTGTCAACTCGAGTCACTTTTATTGTCACATCACCACAGCACATGTGCCTTGGTGAGTGAAATTCTTAGGAGCGAACTCCAGAAATTGCAGAAAATTGTGAAAATGTGCAATTTGCTCATACATGTAGTCAGTCCAATATGTGTAATTAACAAACAGATAATGAATCAACAGGTGAAAATGTGCAATATGCTCATACATATACTCAGTACACACAGTGTACTATTGGGCATCCTTACAGTAGCATTACACATTATATGCAATATGTACCTATATATATATATATATATATATATATATATATATATATATATATATATATATATATATATATATATATATATATACGGTATATGTGTGTGTAAATATACATAAATATATTATATATAAAATATTATAAGGTACAGGTACAGAAGTGTCATGGATGTGCATCGTATGGTATCCAGTGGTAACAGATTATTGTATAATACGCAGTGTGTGTATAGTCCAGTATGTATAAATGCAGTGTGTATGTATAGTCCAGTGTTGAACTGTTGAAGTTAAAGTGGCAGTGTGTGGCATACCATATTGTGGGAGTATGCTGTAGGGTGTATTAGGGTGTATTAGTTTTGACTGTTAATTAGTCTGATAGCTTGAGGGAAAAAGCTATCCCTCATTCTGCTAGTGCGGGATCGGATGCTGCAGAGACTGTAACAAGTGGATTGTTAGTTTTCCTGTCATGTTCCCAAGGGGACAGATTTGAGTGATGCACGAGTGAGAGTGAGTGACGTACGGAGGTTTGGGCACGTGTAATGTTGTGTACACATGTAAAAATAAAAGTAAGCAATGATACTGCTTTAACCGTCCATTCTGTATAGTTTAAATAAAACAGAACAGAATGAAACATGGTGGCAGCGGTCGTGAATTCAGCTGAAGCGAATATCGAGCCGTGAGGAGTGAAAACTGCCGCTAGCTTGTTGTGGTCAGCCTAGCACGCGAGCTCATGCAAGGGATTACACAGTGTATACGGAGCCTAAACCGGAGCAGCAAAGATCGTCAGACGTCACGATGGATGGTCTCAAGCCGCCTCCGATACTTTGTTTGGATTCAGCCAACTTAGCGGAAACTTGGAAAAGTTGGAAGGAGGAGTTTACGTTGTATACGGACCTCACTATGCCCGATGCAGAAGAGACAACTAAAGTTAAGTTGTTTAATTACCTCCTCGGAGAGAGAGGGAGGGAACTTTTAGCAACGCTGACAAGCGGTGATACATCTGCACGGAGGACAGTGAGTACAATGATGACGCTGTTTGATAAACATTGCAATCCGCAACTGAATGAGACTGTTGAGCGATATAAGTTTTTTGTTAGAGACCAAGGACAAGATGAAAATATTGACAGATATGTCATAGATTTGAGAGTATTGGCCAGCACATGCAATTTTGGTGACATTAAGGACTCACTAATAAGAGACCGCATTGTGTGTGGTACACAGAGCCCAGTGATGAGGGAAAGACTGTTAAGAGAAGAAAACTTAACGCTGGATAAGTGCATGCAAATATGCAGAGCTGCTGAACTGTCTAAAGAGAACAGCAAAACCATACAAGGTAAAACGGTGGAAGAAATACATGCAATGAAGAAGAATCCAAGGAGAGACAAAAAGGAGGAGATTAACTGTAACTTTTGTGGTAACATACATGAGAAAAATAAACACAGATGTCCAGCCTTTGGAAAGAAGTGTAAGAAATGTGGAAAGGAGAACCACTTTGCTGCAAAATGCAAGTCCAGGTTTGAGAAAAACAAGAAAGGCAGACCGGTACACACAAATTCGGAATCAAGTGAGTCGTGTGAGGACATCATGACATTAACAGGTGTCAGTGAAAACCAAGAGACAATAAATCAAGTGAAAGAAGCACACAGCAAAAGTCAACATCTCTTTGCAGGTATGTTGTTGGACAAAAAGGTAGTTAACTTTCAGATAGACTGTGGTGCTACTTGTAATGTTATCCCAATGCAACTGTTGAACCCAAATATACAGTTGGATAACTCAGAGAAAATACTTGTCATGTACAACAAAAGCCGATTACGACCACTTGGAAAATGTGAAGTCAAACTCCGAAATCCGAGAAATGATAAACTATATAGACTTGAGTTTCAAGTAGTGGACCAGGAGGACAGGATCCCGCTACTGGGAAGAAAAGCTAGCGAAGCCATGAAGTTGATCAAAGTACAGTATGAGAACACACTGGCGATTGACAGTATAGTGAAAACACAATGTACAGACAAAGCGACTGACAACGGTGAGCAGCTGACAAACATGGAGAAAATAAAAACAGAGTTTGGAGACGTTTTCACAGGCGTTGGCTGCCTAGAAGGCAAGTACAACATTGAAATAGACAAAAGTGTACCACCAGTAAAACTGCCTAAACGCAGAGTGCCTGTTGCAATGATGACCCTACTCAAAGAGGAACTAAAGAATCTTGAAAGCCAAGAAATCATAGCACCTGTGGAGCGCAGCACTGACTGGATAAGCAGTATGGTGTTAGTGACAAAACCAAATGGAAAGCCAAGGATCTGTATAGACCCCAAACCACTGAATAGAGCACTAAAAAGGAGCCATTTTCCTCTACCAACCATTGATGATATCCTGCCAGGACTCTCAAAATCCAAGGTATTCACTGTTTGTGATGTAAAGCATGGATTTTGGCATGTCAAACTGGATGAAGAGTCCATGTACCTCACCACGTTCGCGACCCCATTTGGACGGTATCGTTGGCTCAGGATGCCAATGGGCATAAGCCCAGCTCCGGAAGTTTTCCAAAGGAAACTCATGCAAGCACTGGAAGGCTTACCGGGTTTGTATATTATCTTATAGCAGATGATATACTGATCACAGGGGAGGGTGACACACAAGAGGAAGCAGACAAAGATCATGAGAAAAACTTAAGATGTTTTCTAACGAGGTGCAGACAAAAAGACATTAAGCTCAATGCAGACAAGTTTAAACTGAGGAGAGAGTCTGTACCCTACATTGGACACTTGCTGACAGCAGAAGGCCTCCGCATTGACCCGGAGAAAGTGCGGGCAGTGCGGGAGTTGCCGAGGCCTACAGATGTTAAGGGGATACAGAGACTTGTAGGTATGCTGAACTACCTTTCAAAGTTTTGTGATCATCTTTCTGATGACTGTGAAGTTTTGAAACAACTTACACACAAGGAAAACATGTGGGAATGGACTGAGGTACACGAGACAGCTTTCATTGCTCAAGTACTATGACCAAAATGAGGAGTTAACCCTACAATGTGATGCCTCAGAGACAGGACTAGGAGCAGCCCTGATACAGAAAGGTAAACCTGTGGCATTTGCGAGCAGAGCGCTGACATCCACAGAAAGGGGTTATGCACAGATCGAGAAAGAATGTTTGGCCATAGTTTTCAGAATGGAAAAGTTCCATCAATATACTTAAGGTAGAAAAGTGACTGTTCAAAGTGACCATAAACCACTGGAGAATATTGTGAGAAAACCACTACTTAGTGCACCAAAGAGATTACAGAGAATGTTACTCAGGCTGCAGAAGTATGACATTAACGTGATCTATGTGCCTGGGCGAGACATGCTACTAGCTGACACATTAAGCAGAGCTTACTTACCTGACAGCAATCAGGGAAACACAGAGGCAGATCTAGAGACTGTCAACATGATTACCTACTTACCAATCTCTGCAGAAAGACTATCAGCTATTCGCGAGGCTACAAAGGAAGACACAAAGTTGCAGGAAGTGATTAAGTTGATTCTTACAGGATGGCCTCAGAACAAAAAAGACATTGAGAAAAACATTCAACACTATTTTGCTTTTCAGGATGAGCTGAGCTTTCAGAATGGCATTGTGTTTAGGGGAGAAAAAGCAGTTATTCCTGACACACTAAGAGCTGACCTGACCAGCCGCATACACTCTACACATCTGGGAGTGGAAGGTTGCCTCAGACATGCGCACGAGTGTGTACTGGCAAGGGATGACTGAGCAAATAAAGACGTTTATTTCCAAATGTGACATCTGCAGGTCAGTTGACCCCAAGCAACAAAAAGAGACATTGCATCCCCACGACATTGCCTATAGACCTTGGGCTAAGGTAGGAACTGATTTGTTTTCTTGGCACAATAAAGACTACCTAGTAACCGTGGATTATTATTAAAATTTTTGGGAGGTTGATTATTTACCGAACACCAAAAGTACCACAGTGATTCACAAATTGAAAGCACACTTTGCTCGTCAGGGGATTCCAGATGTGCTCATCTCGGATAATGGACCACAGTACTCTTCACATGACTTTAAAATGTTCAGCAAAAAGTGGGAATTTGTGCATAGAACATCGTCACCCGGGTACCCACAAAGCAATGGGAAGGCGGAGTCAACTGTTAAAACAGCAAAACGTCTTATGCAGAAAGCTGCAGCTGCTGGACAGGAACCATACTTAGCCCTGCTGGACCATCGCAACACACCGAGTCAAGGTCTCAACACCAGTCCAGCACAGAGACTTCTCAGCAGGAGGACCCGGACCCTTCTTCCTACTAAAGATACACTGTTGGAGCCTAAAGTGTCAAATAACAAACAGGGACTGATTAACAACAGACAAAGACAAGAGAAATACTACAACCACACAGCAAAAGACTTGGACTGTTTCACATAAGGGGACAGTGTTCGAGTCCAACCATTTGAGCCTTGTGAAACTTGGAAAACAGCTAGAGTGATTAGGCCAGTGAGTCTCAGATCTTATGAGGTTGAGTTGGAGTCGGGGGGTGTCCTGAGGAGAAACCGTCGCCACCTCAGGCACAACTACTGCCCACCCTCAACAGTTGCACAAACAGGAGTGTTGACAAACACACAAACTGTAGCTGCTAAATGTAGTCAGGGTAGTGATCCAAGCACTGTTACTACAAGGTCGGGTCGTCAGGTTAAAAGGCTTACCTATTTGAGGGATTATAATATGTGAGATTATTACTTGACATGTTTCGTCATTTTCTAAATATGGTTGTGAGTTGCGGTTGCACTGTAAAAGAGAGGGGAAAAGGGTGAATGAAGCATTGATTGCACAGTTAATTTGCAAGGAATATATTGTCAAGAATAAGTTTACAAAATATGCATTTGAAGTTGATGTTCTAAGAGGACATTTCATAAGTTTATTTGTTTTTGTGTTCAGGCAAGATAGTTACAGGCATTTTCTGAAGCATTAATGTTTACATATGAAGGTACAAAGAAAATGTTAATTTTGTTTACAAAGAAAATGTTAATTTTGTTTACAAAGAAAATGTTAATTTTGTTTACAAAGAAAATGTTAATTTGTTTACAAAGAAAATGTATAACGTGAAAAGAAAAAAAAAAAAAGAGAAAAGATGTAACAAGTGGATTGTTAGTTTTCCTGTCATGTTCCCAAGGGGACAGATTTGAGTGATGCACGAGTGAGAGTGAGTGACGTACGGAGGTTCGGGCACGTGTAATGTTGTGTACACATGTAAAAATAAAAGTAAGCAATGATACTGCTTTAACCGTCCATTCTGTATAGTTTAAATAAAACAGAACAGAATGAAACAGAGACGTCTTCCTGAGGGAAGCAGAGAGAGCAGTCTGTGGGACGGGTGGTGGGAGTCATTGATGATCCTCTGGGATTTCCTTATGTACCACCTGGTGTAGCTGTCCTGGAGGGAGGGAAGCTCACCTTCAACAATGTGGCTTGCAGTTCACGCGACCCTTTTCAGAGCTTAAAGGTTGCCAGCGGTACTGTTTCCAAACCAGTCAGTGATGCAGTCTGTCAGGATGCTCTCTATAGAGGAGGTGTAAAATGTTCTGAGGATGCTGGGGCTCATTCCTAACTTCCTCAGCCGTCTCAGGAAGAAGAGGTGTTGATGTGCCTTTTTTGGCACTGCGTCAGTGTGTATGGCCCAGGTGACATCCTCGCTGATGTTAACACTGAGAAACTTAAAGCTTCTCACCCAGTCCACAGGTGTCTTGTTGATGGTGATGGGTTTGTGTTCTCTGCTCTGTCTCCTGAAATCCACCACGAGCTCCTTGGTCTTGTCAATGATGAGTGAGAGGTGGTTCTCCTGACACCATTTAGTCAGGGTGCTCACCTCTTCTCTGTTGTCCGTGAATTTGACGATGATGTTGGAGCTGTTTGTGGCTGTACAGTCGTGTGTGTACAGGGAGTACAGAAGTGGGCTGAGGACACAGCCCTGAGGGGCACCAGTGTTGAGGGTCAGCGGGGATGAGGTGTTGCTGCCCAATCTCACCACCTGACTTCTGCCTGTCAAGAAGTCCAGAATCGGGCTGCACAGAGATCTGTTTAGTCCCAGAGTCTGGAGCTTCGCAATGAGTGTGGCAGGCACTATGGTGTTAAATGCTGAGCTGCAGTCCACAAACAGCATTCTCACATAGGTGTTCTTATTTTCCAGGTGGGCGAGAGCAGTGTGTAGGGTGAAGGCGATAGCATCGTCTGTGGAACGGTTGCTACGATATGCAAATCGTAGCGGATCCAGTGAGGCAGGCAGCACAGAGCAGATGTAATCTCTGATGAGTCTCTCAAACACTTGCTGAAGATGGGTGTGTGAGCAACTGGCCTACAGTCATTTAGGCATGTGATTTTGTTTTTCTTAGGTATCGGCACAATGGTGGATTTTTTAAAGCACAATGGAACCACAGACAGACACAGGGATAGGTTGATAATGTCTGTAAAAACACTGGCTAGTTGGGATGCGCATGCTCGGAGCACACGGCCTGGGATGCCATCGGGACCCGCAGCTTTCCGGATGTTTACCCTTTCCTGTAGTGATGCAGAAACATACTTGTGATGCTGTTATAGACACCAGTAGCTCGTATTCCCTAATCCAAGAATCTTTGTGGAGAAAATGGAAGGAAGATTCTGATACTTGGAAATATAGAAAAGGACTCTCATTCGCTCTTGCCAATGGACAAATACAACGATCATTAAGAGAAGTGAGATGGGAATTTACATTACAAGAAACCACATACCCAGTGAGGTTATTTATCATGAGGAATCCAGACTTATCCTTTCCACTCATTCTCGGACTTTTGTCATTTCCTAATGTCAACTGGTCTTACTTATTTGCCAGTCTAGAGGAATCACCATGATCATTCTCTTGCTATCTTCGACCTACCAGCATTAATATTCATTGTGCACTGTCAACAATACAGGTGTCTGAGAATACAATAACCATCATTAAGAATCTACTAACCCAAGCTGATATTTCACGCAATGAGAAAAGGCAACATGAAGGTCTTTTACTGAACTGGCCTACTGTATGTAAAGATGACCTAGGACATTATCAACTTGCACAGCACAGTGCCACTTTATAGACAATCTTTAAAGACCACACACATTTATGTATAGTTAAAAAGTTAAAGAGTTATGCTCCAGACCATCTCACAAGACCTCTTGCCCTTCATTTCCACTATCGTCAATAGATCCATAGCATCTGGTCAGGTACCAACTACTTTCAAGAGAGCAAGGGTTATTCCCATCCTAAAGAAACCTGCTCGGGATCTATCAGACATCAGTAACTACAGACTGGTATCACTTCTCTCATTTCTTTCAAAAATTCTTGAACGCATTGTCTATAATCAACTGTCTGTCTATCTCTCACAGAACAACCTCCAAGATCCCAAACAGTCTGGCTTTAAAGCAGCTCACTCTACAGAGACAGCCCTTTTGGATGTCTCTGAGAAGCTACATACTGCTAGATCAGCCAAACTGTCATCCATCCTTATCCTCCTTGAACTTTCAGCAGCGTTTGATATGGTCAAGTTCAAGTTCAAGTTTATTTATATAGCACATTTACAAACAGCCACACGGCTGACCAAAGTGCTTCACAGTGCGTTTGATATTTCAGATACACTTAAAAAATACACAGTAAGATAGTACAAGAAACTAAAATAAGAATTATTTAAAAAAATAAAATAGCCAGTTTAAGACCATAAGTTAACAGACATAAAAGCCTGGGCAATCATGAAAAGGCTAGAGAAAATAAGTGGGTCTTTAGCATGGACTTAAAACTAGAAATGGTGGGTGCCATCCTAATCTCTAGTGGCAGGGAGTTCTATAATTTAGGACCGGCCACAGAAAAGGCACGCTCTCCTCTACGCTTGAGCCGTACACGAGGGACAACCAACAAAGCCTGTTCAGATGAACGGAGACTTCTAATAGGAAAGTAGGGATGAAGAAGTTCAGATAGGTAGAGAGGAGTGGTATTATGGAGAGACTTATAGACAAAGAGTAAAATCTTAAAATCTATTCTCTGAGAAATCGGAAGCCAGGGTAGAGATTTGAGAATGGGAGTGATGTGTTCATGTTTGCGACAACTAGAGAGAAATCTGGCAGCAGCATTTTGAACGAGCTGGAGACGCGTAATCTGAGTTTTAGATATACCGCAATATAACGAGTTACAGTAATCTAAGCGAGAGGTTATAAATGCATGAACAGCCATTTCTAAGGTCTTAGGGGTAAGAAAGTGTTTAATTTTGGAGAGAATCCGCAGTTGGTAAAAGCTAGACCCGATAACGGACGAGATGTGTTTGTCAAATTTTAAGTTCTGATCAATAAAGATGCCAAGATTCTGCACCCGTGAAGATCTAAAAACAGATAAACTCTCTAGATTGAAGCTTGAGGACTGAGAGTTCTCATTTGGGCATTATTGCTTCAGTCTTTTCTTCATTTAAAAACAGGAAATTTTGTGCCAGCCAAAATTTAACCTCTTCTAAACATTTTAGAAGAGATTAGATTGCTGAAGGATTGTTTTTCCTAATTGGTAAGTAGATTTGGGTCTCATCAGCATAGAAATGAAAAGATACACCGTGTTTCCGGAGAATAGAGCCCAGGGGTAGCATGTATAACGAAAATAGAGAAGGAGCTAAAATAGAGCCTTGTGGAAGGCCATAGGACAGCGCGGCAGGGGCGGAGGAAAAGTTACCCAGTTTCACTATGAATTTTCTGTCAGTTAGGTATGACTGAAACCAGCTCAAAACATTTGCTTTTAGACCTACCCAGGTCTCAAGCCTCGATAATAAGAGGGAGTGGTCTATGGTATCAAAAGCAGCTGATAAATCTAAAAGAATAAGAACCACAGAATCTCCGGAGTCAGTAGAAAGATAAATGTCATTTAAAACTCTCAAAAGGGCAGATTCAGTACTGTGAGCAGACCTAAAACCCGATTGAAAAACCTCATAGATACAATTGTTATTCAGAAAACTTTGAAGTTGATTTAGCACAATTTTCTCCAGAATTTTTGACACGAAAGGTAAGACAGAGATAGGTCGAAAGTTTTTTTGAATAGAGGGGTCCAATGAAGGCTTCTTGAGCAAGGGAGTAACAGTGGCAACCTTTAGGTTGGCAGGGACTGAGCCAGTTTGCAGGCACTTGTTCATCAAAGACAGCAGGCCTGGACCAATTGAGTGAAAGATTTGCTTTAAAAATTTTGAAAAAATTATGTCACTGGGACAAAATGAGGGTTTGAGCTTGTCAATCACCTCCTTCAGTTGCTGGAGGTTGATGAGCTCAAAAGCGTTAAAAAATGCAGAGACATCTGACGTGATTGGGGAAGAGATATGGGTTATAGTGGGCCGAACACTTAGCCTTAGTTTAGTGATTTTGTCACTAAAAAATCTCGAGAAACCTTCACAGACAGAAACAGAGGCAACAGGCATAGATTTAACAGAAGGATTTGTCACAGATTTAATGATAGAAAACAATACCTTAGGTTTAGAGTGGTTTCTTTCAATTAAAGAAGAGAAATAAGCGGCTTTCGCAGATTTGGCTATAGACTGGTAAGATGTAAGAGAGTCTCTAAATATCTGAAGAGAAACATGCGGCCTGTCCTTTTTCCATTTACGATCTGCCTTTCTGCAAAGTTGTCTTTGGAGACGAGTCTCAGCATTTTGCCAAACTTCAGATTTAAATTTTTTCTTGGTTTTCGAGGTTTGAGAGGAGCAGTTGCATTTGTAATCTCAAGCCAGGCAGAGTTTAAGACTCCAAGATGTTGGTCAGCATCCAAGTCAGGTAATGGCTGCTTAAAATCGTTAAAATCGTTAAAATCGCCCACCAATAAAAAGCGATCATAACTCACAGCAATATTGCCGATTAGTTCAGTGAGATGCTGTATAAAGTCCGTGGTCGAATGTGGAGGACGATAGATCAACCCTAAACAAACCGGACCATTCCAGTCTAAATGAAGTATAGCCGCCATACATTGGCTCGTAGGAAGGATCCCCAAGAAAGTTCGCCCGCAGATGAGCTTTTAGCTTCACGATGTAACCTCCGCGGTTTCCCCGTTTCCTTCTTCGCTTTCTCCTGGTGATGTTGAGGGGCCACCGGCGAAAACATTCAGGTAAAGGCGGTTTAAAGGACTCGTAGGTATGGTTGAAAAAGCAGTCCAACTCAGAGGTGTTTTGGTTGGTGAGAGATTTAACAACAGAGTTTCGGATATCCAGCAGTGCTTGGCGGTCGTAGGTAAAAAGCGAGTAGCAGTTTAAGAACAAAGCAGACAACCAAACACACAAACACGAGAGCGACAGACGGCAGGCCCAACACACAGGCGCCATCTTATCTCACCACAAGACTACCACCACCACCATCATCGGTCAACCACAAGACTCTCTTATCCACCCTCAAGAGTCTTGGGATTTGCGGATCAGCTGGGGAATGGTTTACCTCCTACCTGGAAGGACGCTCATATCAGGTAACATGGAGGGGAGTGACATCTACTCCACGCAGACTCTCTATTGGCGTCCCACAGGGCTCTGTACTAGGTCCTCTTCTTTTCTCCCTGTATACTCACTCTCTAAGTGAAGTTATTTCATCACATGGGTTCTCTTACCACTGCTATGCTGATGATACACAAATTATCTTCTCTTTCCCACCCTCAGATGCCACAGCTTCTGACCGGATCTCAGCATGTCTGGCAGAAATTTCATCATGGATGACTGCTCATAAGTTAAAGCTCAATCCTAGCAAAACTGAACTGCTGTTCATCCCAGGTGATTCATCCTCAGGTCATGATCTTGCTATATCCTTGCACAACGATCTGATCTCCCCTTCAGCTACAGCTCGCAACCTTGGGGTAACCATGGACAATCAACTGTCCTTTTCCTCTCATGTTGCTAATGTGACTCGCTCATGTCGGTTTCTTCTCTACAACATTAGAAAGATTCGGCCATTTTTGTCCACACAGACTGCTCAGGTACTTGTTCAGTCTCTTGTCATTTCTAGACTGGATTACTGCAATGCACAGCTGGCAGGTCTACCTATGAACGCAATCCGTCCTCTGCAAATGATCCAAAATGCAGCTGCCCGGCTTGTTTTCAACCTGCCAAAGTTCTCGCATACCACCCCGCTGCTGCGATCCCTCCACTGGCTTCTGGTAGCTGCACGCATCCGATTCAAAACACTGATGCTGGCCTACAAAGCCAAAAATGGACCAGCTCCCTCTTACCTCAAAGCCCTCATCATTCCTCGCACTGCACCCCGTAACCTCCGATCTACCAGCACTGCTCGACTGGTTCCACCATCTCTCAGGGTAAGAGGCAAGTTTACTACAAGACTCTTCTCTGTTCTGGCACCAAGGTGGTGGAATGAACTTCCCCTAAAGGTCCGGACAGCTGAGTCACTGGCTATTTTCAAGCGGCGGATGAAGACCTACTTATTCAGGAAACATTTCAACTAGCACTTCTTTCCTTATCTTTTGCATAAAAAAAACAAACAAAAAAACACTTTTTCATTGTAACTTTGAACAAATGTTTTAAACTCATGGTATCTTAAGTATGTAACCTAGTGAACCAGCATTAATGTATTCAATGTTAGAGATTTAAGCACTTATGTACGTCGCTCTGGATAAGGGCGTCTGTCACATGCTGTAAATGTAAATGTAAATTTATGTATATACATTATTTTTCCACTTATATTATATGTGACAAATAAAATTTGATTTTAAAGACATATTAAGAAAAAGAGTTAAAGAAATAATTATAAAGTATTGCTACATGTGTGCCATTGTGCACATCATTAATCTGGAAGGGATTTTATCTGTACAAAATAAAGGAAGTTTCATTCGGACTGTGACTTTTTTACTCGTGCCATTTACTTGGTTGTCTTTTTTTTTTTAAATCTATTTTCCCCCCAATACATGTTGTTTCTATTTGTTTGTTTATTTTCTGATTTATTTATTATTTATAATTTATTCTGTATTATTTATATTGATTTATTTATTATAGAAGTCACTGAATAGAAAACCATATAGATTTAACATGCAGTAAATATTTATTAAGTAGATGTGTGTGTAAAGCTGTGTGTGTGTGTGTGTGTGTGCCTGTAGGTTGAATGGGTGCTGTCGTGGCCCCCCTCACCCTGTTGGGTGGTCCCCTGATGATGCGTGCAGCATGGTACACAGCAGGTATCGTGGGCGGTCTCTCCACTGTGGCCATGTGCGCTCCTAGTGAGAAGTTCCTGAACATGGGCGGGCCGCTGGCCGCCGGCCTCGGAGTCGTCTTCGTCTCCTCACTGGGTTTGTACTCGTTACACACACTGATTAAACCATGTGTGTGTCCGGGGCGGCATTAAACCCATGTCTCACACACCTTACACACTCCACACACCTTACACACTCTACACACCTTACACACACCTTACACACACCTTACACACACCACACACCTTACACACACCTTACACACTCCACACAACTTACACACTCCACACACCCTCCACACAACTTACACACACTGCACACCTTCTTTTGTTCAGGAAATGGATTCAAGGGATTCAAGTACATTGTGTGTTACCTTTATAGTGATAATGGGATACTGTCTGAATATTTCCCATGATGCTGTTGTCCCAGGCACCATGTTTCTGCCCCCCACCTCGGCGTTCGGAGCAGGTCTGTACTCTGTGGCTGTTTACGGAGGTCTGATCCTCTACGGCATGTTCCTGTTGTACGACACACAGAAGGTGATCAAACGAGCCGAGACGTACCCGCTGTACGCCGCGCAGAAATACGACCCAATCAACGCGTGAGTAATCACATCACCTCCAATATCACAGTGCTGCATACTGTACAGTCTCAATCAATTTATACCCAGGTTTAAAAAAATAAATGTACACTGTAGTTAATAATGAAGTAGATAGTACTTATGGATAGGGCTGGGTCACATGATAAATGTTTGAGGGAATGGGTTGTGTTTTTGGTTGTAGATAAAGGTGTGTGTGTGTGTGTGTGTGTGTGTGTGTGCGCGCACTTGTGTGTTTGTGTGTGTGTGTGTTCACAGCTCTTTGAAAATCTACACAGACACACTGAACGTTTTCACCGATATGGTTTTGACTTTGGCTAACGGTGATAGAGGAAGGAAGAAGTAAATCATCATCATTACACTTCTTAACATCTGAGGAAGTGAGAGATTGGACTGTGAAGTGTTCATAAGAGGGAAAATCCAACCCATTCCTGCTTTTGGGGTTTAGTTGTCAGGTCTATCCTCCATCAGAAGCTCACTGGACAGTGAGAGCTCCTCAATACGCCTGATTTATAGATATATTAATTCATCATCATCGTCATCATCATCATAATCATCAAAGATGTAGTCTTTCTTTAATATCTCAAAGTGTTTCTTAACATATATTAAAATCAGACAGGTGTGTGTATATGTATATATACACACTGACCCAGTCAGTGACGTCACAATATGCTAATTTGTTTAAAGACATACCTACGTAATCACCACCGACCCTTATTTTTCTGTTCCTGCAAACCAAAATAAACGCTGAATAACACTAATATTGTTCACAAACCGAAGTTTAATGTACGATAGTTGCTCTCTCCATGAAGGCTGAGGCGAGACTGGAAAGATCCTTCCCCTTGTGCCACGTGGGTCGAGGTCGATAAGCGGGGATTTGGTCGTTCAAAATTCGGATTTGGGCACAAATTTCGGTCGAAAAACTGTTCGCTAAGCGAAAAGGTCGATGTCCGGGGTACCACTATATATATACGTATATATATACGTATATATATATATATATATATATATATATATATATATATATATATATATATATATATATATATATATATAAACATTGTATATACAAGAGATATAAAGGGCATCTTCCCTATGTTTGAATAAAACCTGAAACGATAAAACAATAAAAATCCTAAATAATAAAGATTATGACTGTAATTATATAATGTTTACTGATAGGAATAGGTCAAAGGTCTGACAGATGTAGGTCATGATTTTATTATGTTAGGTTTATTGTGATTTTATTGTGTTGACTCCAAGTAGTTAAAGAGCTCCCTTTCCCTCCCACCACCCCCGCTTTCAGACAATCATAGCTTGTAAAAAAACACATTGAACACTTACCATGTCACCAATAATCCTGATTAATTTAAAATGTTTATTTGATTTTTTAAGTTGAAATATTTTAGCATTATATGTTTGGAGAGTTGTATAATAGTTTGCTTGCAGCTCATTTTACTTCAACTTTTCAAAAAACTCTGAAATTCTAATGTTGAAACAAGATAAATAAGTACAATGAAATTATACTCTTAAATGTCACATACTTAATTTGCTAATCAAAAATAATTAGTTTAATAAAAGCAAAAAGTGAAAAAGTACTAGAAACTTAAAATACTTAAGTTAGTTGAATCATTTTATAAAATGTCAATCTATTTAATTATTTTGAGCATTTGGATTTACAGTGCAGACTAGTAGAAAAAGTCGAGGTGTCACCAAAGCAGAAATCATGCGATGATGTAGGGTTATTTTCAATTCTTTTTTTTTTAGCTTCTGAAGCGGGAGAATTATTTGAGCGCTTCTGTGCCATGTCTAATGTAAAAATGTCAACAATTCTTTATTCAACAAAAGACACCAATTCAAAGATTCCTGAGAATTACGCAAAGATCGAACATATTATCAGAAGTGTTTTGAAGCACGCTGTAGACATGCTCAAAGTTTTCAATTATTCTATCCATTACATGTAAGAATTCCCTAGAACGTCTTGAATGTTGATATTTTCTTCGTGGGTGGTGCTGGTGGTGGCAGGTGCTGGGAAGGGGGTGGTGGTCTTGGGGGTGGGTCTTTAAAGATGCCTTAAAAAACCTTAAAACCTTAAAAAAAAGTATTAATGCAGCAGCAAACAGTACTTTTAACAGTTAGTGGTATAACAATATATGCTGCAATTATTACATTAAATTATTTTCTGAAGAAAATGAAATATTTTAAAGTGAATCTTATATTAAAACTCTTGAAACACAAAATGTATTAAACAGTAAACCTCTCACCCAAATGAGTGACATGTTTATCTCTTTAACTACTTGGAGTCAACACAAATACAGTAATTCCTAACGGTAAGTAATATATCAGTACAATCATTAACTTTATTATAATGAACTTTTAACCTAAACCTAACAATAAAATCATGACATACATCTGTCTGTCTGACCTTTCGCCTATTCCTATCAGTAAACATTATATAATTACAGTCGTAAACTTTATTATTTATGATTTTATCGTTTCTGGTTTCTGTTTTATTGTTTTTTTGGGGTCATAAAACTATCACAAAATAGGTTAAGGAAATATGCCCTTTATATCTTTCTTATATAGTATATATAACATATGTATATATTAAACATAGTATATATATTTCTAGATAATTTTACAATATATTGTATATGTGTGGGTATGTATATATAGTTAGTTATGAACTATTATTTACTAAAATGTATAATTTAACATATTAAAAATGTATATTTGGATCACAGACATCTAATAGCCTCTTACGGGTCGCTGTGCCATGCACGGCACGGAAGTCAAAGTGGCCACTAGGGGATGACCCAGAAACAAGCTTCAATTCAACTTTAAAGCATCAAATCCTCCAAAAACACGAAAAAAACTATTTACCTAGTAAAGTTTATACTCTCAATAATTTTTTAAGCCCCCACACAAAGCACAATATAATTCACAGCCTTCATACAATTATAAAAAAAATTTGGACAAAACTGACCTAGGTGGCGCTAGACCGGTTTTTCCCTTACCTTTAGACGCGTCTCTTTCTTCACTGGGGTAATATATTCCAACACAAATAATCCACAAAAATCCACACAGGTCCAAGGCATTGAAATCTGTAAGCCTTTTAATCCAAAACGCTCTGGTCGCGCCGCAAATATTCCGTTAGTATTCTGAAAACTGGAAACAGAAGTGCGCCATCATCTCGTTTTGCCGCTCTAACTCCTAATTGGGATATTCAAATATTCAAAGTCTACGTCATATTTATAGCCCAGGTCCTAACGAATCA
This sequence comes from Tachysurus fulvidraco, assembly GCF_022655615.1. Taxonomy (NCBI): domain Eukaryota; kingdom Metazoa; phylum Chordata; class Actinopteri; order Siluriformes; family Bagridae; genus Tachysurus; species Tachysurus fulvidraco. Next base: position 1,874,201 of record NC_062525.1, read on the forward strand.
AATAAGCCCTCATTTGAGCCAATCGGTGCTTGTATGGCAGAGATAGACGGCTGAGAAGCCAATGGTGGCATGACCTCATTTTTGGGAACCCGCCTTTGACTGACAATTACTCCTTCCAATAGCAATGAAATGGGCTGGGACCTATACAGCCGTTTAGCCAATAAGCAGACGATTCCAACGCTATGCGGCATGCCGTATGTTCTTTGACTGTGTCTGCGTGAACTGGATGCGCAGAAGAATTCTTGCGTAATCCCTGACCTTTTGTCCCTCTCACAGCTCAGGGTGTCAAGTTACAGGCCTGTTTTCACACCAGAGTGATAGAGAGAGAGTCTAGGCTTATTTATGGCTTGTCAGACTGAGCCTGCAGCCTTTTATTTCAAAGTTATATAGTAAACAAGTACACAAAAACACTGCACCAGACGACCAGGGCCGTAGAAAAATATTCATATAAAATCCATTTTTGGGTCTTTTGACTTGAATTTTTTTTTTTTTGGTGAAAGCCAAGACATGTGGCTATGACCCTCAGTTGTTGTTTTGTCCCTAGCATGTTCCAGAAAAATAAGATTAATCAGTTTATCAGAAAAACAACCCAGGCGGACAGGAAAACCTGCATTCAAACCCCTGTAACTTTGTGCCAGTAAGGCCTAGAATCAAAAGAGACCAGGCTCACCCCTGTGTGTCAAAGTATGTGGGAGCTGTACCACTTTTTGTTGGGCAAGTCATATAGGCGGAGGTCCATAAGAGGCTAATATATCACACTTATATAGTGTTAAGGTTGAACCTCTGTTACTAATATTAATTATTATTAATTTGGTGCACTGACCTACACGAAATACACACACTTCTAATTTACATCCACCTGTTTACATGTTGTTTTGCACACTTTTTTGCTCTTTGCGCACACTAACATTTCAGTCGTTGTGCACATACTGTACAATATTTCAGTTGTTTGCTGTTTTTGCACAGTCCTTTACACTATCTCAGGGACCTTCTGCTAAGTAACTGTGTTCATTCTAGTATTACTGCATGCAATATTGTCTGAACATACAGTATTCACATATAGTATTTACAATGGTCAGCGTTGTTTCTGTTTACTGTCTTTTGTGTATTGTCTTTTTTGCATTTTGTCTATTGTCTTGTAACTTTTTGTCTGCACTGTCTTTTGTCCTGCACTGTCTTGTCTGTCTTGTCCTGCACTGTTAGCACCAGGTTACACAGTTGCACGTTATGTGGCTAAGACTTACTTACTAAGTCTTTATAGTTCTGTCTTTGTTTTATGTAGCACCTTGATCTGGGAGAAACGTTGTCTCATTTCACCGTGTACTACAACAGCTATACATGGTTGTAATGGCAATAAAAGCTTCTTGACTGACTTGACTTGACTAATATCAGGACTGTCAAGTGTCACGCATTGAGAGTGACAGTCACGGATTTCGGTCTTTTGTCACGCTCTCCCACCACACAAAACGTTTTGACTATTTATCATATATTTAATATGCCGCAGCACCCAAAATATATCTGTCCTCACCGCACAATAAAGCACGTCTGCCCTGGAGTTCTTAGTCGAGCCTGACACTTATCATCCAATCAAAAAAGAAGAGGCTACACAATAGCCAATCAGAAAATAGCACTATCTGGGTAAGATTTAATGCTACAACCAATGAAAAAAAAACATTCATTAGAGATGGAATTTTTGATGGTCGGTTTGAACAAAACCTCAACACAAAACAGCTCGTCTCTGGATGGGACATTGTCCTCAATCATGTCCCTAAAAATGGCTGGTATTGACCCGAACTGTTTTAAATGGGAGCAAATGATAAAGCAGTCTAAAAAGGTAACAAACACTTACAATAAACACCACCAGTCATAATCTCTCTCTCTCTCTCTCTCTCTCTCTCTCTCTCTCTCTCTCTCTCTCTCTCTCACACACACACACACACACACACACACACACACACACACACACACACACACACACACACACACACACACACACATTAATAAATGGAAATTAAACAAATACTTTGTATTTGGTTAAATCGCAGTCAGTGATTATTTAGTTTATCTTATTTTATTTTATTGGGGGGGGGGGGGGGTGTCACGTTGGAGATGGATGTCACGCTTGCCTGTCTTCAAAACTTGAGAGCCCTGTAATATTATTAACCTAAAAATGGCCTTTTAGTTGCTTTTTTTATATTTATAGTTTCTTAATGAATTATTTAACATATTAACTACATTAACAGTAACGAAACAAATAAAATCAAATTTAAATCTGAACGTTTTTATATACAAATTGTGTGTTATGGCTAAAGGCACGTTCTCACAAAGGCGAACTCAAAATCCCATAATGCACTGCGCGCCGATTTCTGACAACTTCCGGGCGGAACTTTCGAGAAATCTCCTCAGTGTTGCGTCAACTGTGAGTTGTGCTGTGAAGGTGAAAGACTGGCGCGTTATTGGTGTTTATTAAAGAGTTTCTGGTAAGTGAGTTTCATTTTACTGTTTTTTTATTAGATCATTATAATGTTAACATAAACATATATCTTTATGCATTGGTTGTTTTTGAGCTATATTATAACGTTCGCATGACATAAACAAACTAACTAGCTAAACAAGCTAACTAGCTAAACAAGCTAGCATTAAGTTCAGTAATATAAACCGTCACAAACTCTTTATTTTAAATATCTATTTATTATTTATCCACAGAGGGTCATAAGACAATACAGACATAAATAACACTATACTATACAAGACAATACAGACATAAATAACACTATACTATACAAGACAATACAGACATAAATAACACTATACTATACAAGACAATACAGACATAAATAACACTATACTATACAAGACAATACAGACATAAATAATACTATACTATACAAGACAATACAGACATAAATAACACTATACAAGACAATACAGACATAACACTATGCTATACAATACAGACATAAATAATACTATACTATACAATACAGACATAAATAACACTATACTATATAATACAGACATAAATAATACTATACTATACAAGACAATACAGACATAAATAACACTATGCTATGCAATACACACAAATAACACTATACAAGACAATACAGACACAAATAACACTATACTATACTATACTAACCAATACAGACATAAATAGCACTATACAATACAATACAGACATAAATAACACTATACTATACAATACAGACATAAATAACACTATACTTTACAATACAGACATAAATAACACTATACTATACAATACAGACATAAATAACACTATACTATACAATACAGACATAAATAACACTATACTATACAATACAGACATAAATAACACTATACTATACAATACAGACATAAATAACACTATACTATACAATACAGACATAAATAACTTTATACAATACAGACATAAATAACACTATACTATACAATACAGACATAAATAACACTATACTATACTATACAGACATAAATAACACTATACTATACAATACAGACATAAATAACACAAGACAAGACAATACAGAAATAAATAACATTATAATATAACAATACAGATGAGATACAATATAGAAAGAATGAGTATAAAATATGAATATAGAATATGATCAGTCATGTACATAAAGTGTGGGAGTGCAAATAACACTATTGTGTAATATGCTTTTTGTACAATATATATAGCAGCAGTAGTGTGTGTAATATACAGATGATGTGACGACTGACGGTTCTGATAATGCAGCACTTATAGATATGAAGCAGGCAATATAATTATGGTGAGTTGTTAATCAGGGTAATTGTCTGGGGAAAGAAACTGTTCCTGTGTCTGGCAGTTTTAGTAGAGTTCTGTAGCGCCTGAGAGAAGGGAGGAGCTGAAAGAGGTTGTGTCCAGGATGCGAAGGGTCAGTGGTGATTTTTCCTGCCCGGTTTCTGGTTCTTGTGTCGTACAAGTCCTGGGGAGTGGGCAGGGGGGCACCAATTATTTTTTCCGCTGATTTTACTGTGAATCCAGAACCATTAAAACGCTGAACACAACATGAACTCAGTTGCTGCTTGTTACTGTAACCTTGCTGTGTTCTGTACATAACCTTCCATTGGATTACAAGTAACATAGAAATAAACACCTACGTGTAGTGTCCATATAACCAGTTTATTCAGGATGAGGTTAGGAATGTTGTTCATGTCCATGAACCCACAGAGAGCTCCCGATCTGATTCTCTGGCTCTGTGAATAGAGAATCGTTTCTGCTTTAAGGCGTGAGAGCTGTGTGTTTATAACTGTGCGTCACCTGCTTTAAGTTGTTGCCAGCTGAATAAATCAGGTCTGAATAGAGAAAGGCACTGACTGAGTCTGATAACCTCTGTGTTTGTCCCACAGGTTGTTTTAGTGTGTGTTTTGGAGCGATGTTGGTGGCACGGTTGGCGTGCCTGCGGGGTCTCCCCGTGACCGGCCTGAGGTCTGCTCTGACCCAGAGGATCCCTGCTCTTAAACCTGCTACACCTCTGATCAAACCTCAGCAGGTAAACACCATCCTCACTGTCTGATCTACACAACTTACACACATCAGGTCACAAGGAAAGCTCTCTGATTGTAGAACAATTTTATTTTTTGCTTCAATAGTTCCTCAGATAGAAAACCAAAAACCATGTAATGCTTCTAAATCTTTTGATTGTGATTTTACTGATGGCGATATTAAACATGAAATAATCTTCCTCCATGGGTTCAGCATTAATTGTGGCTTTTTTCTTCATTAATGTCTTCTCACCATAAATCTGAGCTGTGGATCTCTCCGGCTCCTTCACAGTTCCTCTATTTCTCTCGAATTGGCTCTTTGACTAATCCCCTCTTCATCATTGCTCTGAGAGTTGTTCATTTATAGTGTTTCAGAACGGATGCTGGGCTCCTCGTGACAGCTGATCTCCAGCTATGTAACTAATGCTGCTGCTGTTCTTCTCCTTTTCTGTGTGTCCCAGGGTTTCTCCAGCAGACCCAAGTTTGCACTGCGACGCAGTAAGACAGCCAGAGATCAGCTGCAGGAGGCAGCATTTGAACCGGCTTCAGAGACAGCGTTTAAAAGTGATCATTCATTTATCATCATTTTATGTTTAATTGCCGTTATATTACACACAACTCTCATCTCTCTCTCTCTATCTCTCTGTCTGTCTCTCTCTCTCTCTGTCTGTCTCTCTCTCTCTGTGTCTGTCTGTCTCTCTCTCTGTCTGTCTCCTTCTCTCTCACTCACCCTCTCTCTCTCTTTATCTCTCTGTAGTCGATCAGATGGGGAGGATTTTTCTGGCTGGCGGAGCTGCAGTTGGACTCGGAGCTCTGTGTTATTATGGTCTTGGCATGTCCAATGAGATTGGTGCTCTGGAGAAAGCTGTGTGAGTCTCAGCATCTGTGTGTTAGTATAATGAGAAAACACAAACATTGAACGTGGCAATGCTGCGAAACAAACATCACACCTGACGAACTCGGATTTGACCTCACTTCCTGTTTCAGTTGCCCTCCCATGTTGAAATTTGGAGCTTGTTTGTAAAGACCTGTCTCTCAGACCTGAAATGAGCCGGTCCTGTGTCATCATGCTGCAATTCATAAAACACATTATTTATCTGTACATTACACTCTCTGTCTCTCTCAGAATCTGGCCCCAGTACGTGAAGGACCGGATCCACTCCACCTACATGTACTTTGCGGGCAGCGTGGGCATTACCGCTCTCTCTGCTGTGGCCGTCAGCAGGACTCCGGCTCTCCTGGGTCTCATGATGAAAGGATCGTGGGTGGTATGCGGAAGTATTCACACCCTGCTGTATTTTACAGAACTGTCTTTAACATGCACATATGAGTGTACAATGTGATACACAATGTGTATGTGTGTGTCTTAGGCTTTAGGAGTAACGTTTGCAGCAATGATCGGTACCGGGATGCTGGTCAGGACTATCTCCTACGAACACAGTCCCATTCCTAAACACCTGGCCTGGATGCTGTATGCAGGTAATAACACTGTAACTACACATCATCACTACAAATCTATCACAGGACTGTTTAGGGTAGATGTGCCAGATCAGAGTTCACCCAAGGTCAAACTTCCTGTTTTAATGTTAAACTGGAAAAAAAAACTTAAGGTAAAATCTCCAGCAGTGCAGTACATGATTCTTACACTGGGTGGCAGCACCGAGATTTATTAATAAAGAAAAAGAGTTAAAGAAATAATTAAAAAAGTATTGCTACATGTGTGCCATTGTGCACATCATTAATCTGGAAGGGATTTTATCTGTACAAAATAAAGGAAGTTTCATTCGGACATTTACTTGGTTGTCTTTTTTTTAAATCTATTTTTCCCGAATACATGTTGTTTCTATTTGCTTGTTTATTTACTGATGTATTTATTATTTATGAATTTATTCTGTATTATTTGTATTGATTTATTTATTATAGAAGTCACCCAATAGAGAACCATTTAGATTTAACATGCAGTAAATATTTATTAAGTAGATGTGTATATAAAACTGTGCTGTTTAATTTATATACTTAGTTTTATTGTAGACTCTTTAACCGGTGTTTAAACATTTATTTTGAAAATAAACATATAAAACTTAGAATCATAAACTGGATTAAAAAGAATTGATTTTGGTTAATACATGTACTAAATGTGTGTGTGTATGCTTGTAGGTGTAATGGGTGCTGTCGTGGCCCCCCTCACCCTGTTGGGTGGTCCCCTGATGATGCGTGCAGCGTGGTACACAGCAGGTATCGTGGGCGGTCTCTCCACTGTGGCCATGTGCGCTCCTAGTGAGAAGTTCCTGAACATGGGCGGGCCGCTGGCCTCCGGCCTCGGAGTCGTCTTCGTCTCCTCACTGGGTTTGTACTCGTTACACACACTGATTAAACCATGTGTGTGTCCGGGGCGGCATTAAACCCATGTCTCACACACCTTACGCACTCCACACACCTTACACACTCTACACACTCCACACACATTACACACTCCACACACCTTACACACTTCACACACCTTACACACTCCACACACCTCAAATCAAAATCAAATCAAGTTTTATTTATCACATACACATACATAAAGGATACGACATGCAGTGAAATGTGGATGGTACATTCAGGAGCTCAGTGTGGATGGTACATTCAGCTGATCGCACCACCCTCTGGAGGGCTCGCCTGTCCTGCATGGTGCTGTTCCTCGAACCATCAGCACGCTCCCATCAGCACGCTCTCAATGGTGCAGGTGTAGAAAGTTTTTAACACCTGAGAGGGTAGTTTGAAGTCCTGTAAGCGTCTCAGGTGGTACAGCCATGTCTCGGTGAAGCAGAGAAGGTTGCAGTCCCGAATGTCCCTCTGGAATGTGACCTTTGCCCTGAGGTTGTTGAGCTTGTTTTCCAGAGACTGGACGTTGGCTAACAGGATACTAGGTAAGGTAGCGTGCTGTGTGCGTCCCCTCAGCCTGCTCCTGTCTCCGGTTTCCCTTGCGGACGCCGGTGCGTGTCGCGTCCTTTGTTCCCCCTTAGGATCTCGCTCGGCCAGCATGGGTCCGGGTTTAAATACAGCGAAGGGTGTATTGTACACCAATAAATATGAGTGGCTCTGTCATATCTAATGATTAACATCTTCGATAAATAAAACGGTGTCTATATAAATAAATATATAAAATAAACAAAAAAAGGCACAGTGTAACCGGAGCAGTCGTGACGGCAGTTGACCTCACTGGCGCAATCTTAGTGCCCACCTTACACACTCCACACACCTTACACGCTCCACACACATTACACACCTTACACACGCCACACACCTTACACACACTGCACACTTTCTTTTGTTCGGGAAAGGGATTCAAGGGTTTATTGTACATTGTGTGTTACCTTTATAGTGATAATGGGATACTGTCTGAATATTTCCCATGATGCTGTTTTCCCAGGCACCATGTTTCTGCCCCCCACCTCGGCGTTCGGAGCAGGTCTGTACTCTGTGGCTGTTTACGGAGGTCTGATCCTCTTCGGCATGTTCCTGTTGTACGACACACAGAAGGTGATCAAACGAGCCGAGACTTTCCCGCTGTACGCCGCGCAGAAATACGACCCAATCAACGCGTGAGTAATCACATCACCTCCAATATCACAGTGCTGCATACTGTACAGTCTCAATCAATTTATACCCAGGTTTAAAAAAATAAATGTACACTGTAGTTAATAATGAAGTAGATAGTACTTATGGATAGGGCTGGGTCACATGATAAATGTTTGAGGGAATGGGTTGTGTTTTTGGTTGTAGATAAAGGTGTGTGTGTGTGTGTGTGTGTGTGTGTGTGTGTGTGTGTGTGCACAGCTGTATGGGAATCTACACAGACACACTGAACATCTTCATCAGAATGGTCATGATTTTGGCTAACGGTGGTGGAGGAAGGAAGAAGTAAATCATCATCATTACACTTCTTAACATCTGAGGAAGTAAGAGATTGGACTGTGAAGTGTTCATAAGAGGGAAAATCCAACCCATTCCTGCTTTTGGGGTTTAGTTGTCAGGTCTATCCTCCATCAGAAGCTCACTGGTCAGCGAGAGCTCCTCAATACGCCTGATTTATAGATGTATTTATTTTCAAAGAGCTGTGTTTATCTGTGATTTATCTCTGTGCTCAGTCTGTGTGCAGTGGAACTTCATTAGCACTGTGTTCAGGTCATACTGCTGTGCTAGATTCTCTGCTTCATACTTTTTCTTTCAGTAAATAAAATTCTGCATGTGTCGAGCAGAAAAGAGTTCTAACATTTTAAACTCTTAACATTTAAAGAGTTGGATCCAGTTGCATTTATTTTACTATGCAATAAATAAAATATCAAAATAATAAATATGGCCATGAAGTGCCTTCTGTGTGCCTTTATATAAGACTTGTATATCTGCTGCAGTCCACTCCTAACCTCTGACTAGGCAAAGCCAAAGAAATCTACTCCTTCCCTGCACCTGGATTTCCTAATGAGGACCCCGAGTTCAGCAAGTGACATCGGCTCAACATGTCTGCTCAAATCCTCAGCAGTCAACACAGCAGCACTGCTTCCTTTTAACCCAAGTACACTTCATACACACACATTGTCTTCACATCAACCAGCATAGATTTTATCACTAAAAATAATTAAAATTAATATCTTAAACTTGATTTGATATACCGAGCTGACAGGTGTAGTTAAGTGGCTCTAACTTAACAAATAAACACAGACACATGTCCAGCGTGTGCTCTCTAAGCATGGCTTTATTACTCTGCTTGGTTTTTCATGCCCTCTGCCTAACCACAAGGGGGCAACATCACATCATGGGTCCTATATAATCCCTTAACACTAAAACAGGTGAAAAATCCCCACGCACATCTCCATTTTTAACCTAATCTACTTCTGAATAAACAGCTGTATGACTTACAACTGAGCAACTGAGGGTTAAGGGCCTTGCTCAGGGGCCCAGCAGTGGCAGCTTGGTGGACCTGGGGTTCAAACCCATGACCTTCCAATCAGTAGCCCAACACCTTAACCACTGAGCTACCACATCCCCATATAGATGATGTGATGACTGACAGTCCTGATAATGCAGTACTTATAGATATGAAGCAGGGAATATAATTATGGTGAGTTGTGATTGTCTGGGGAAAGAAACTGTTCCTGTGTCTGGCAGTTTTAGTAGAGTTCTGGGTAGTTGTCTTCTCGGGTCTAAAGAAATGTACCCGACCCAAAGTGACCCGAATTACTTTTTACCCGAACCCGACATCCATAATTTTTTTTTTAAAGAAAGACCCGACCCGAGACAAACCCCAAAAAATTTGACCCAAGTTGACCCGACCGCTTGGCAATTTTTTTTAACCCAACTGGACCCGAATGTTGCACACACCGATGCAGCCCTGTATGCACCAGTCAGACAGAAAAGTAACCGCTACAGCGTGGATTAAAACTTGATTGACAGGTCTGTTTCAACGAAGATTATCTTACCGTCAGCAACACGATGTCGCAGGTGGTCTTGGCAAACAGAGGAGAGGTTGGAAAAGGACTCGATTCGATGCACACATGCAAGATACAATAGTTCGGGTCAACTCGCATCCATTTGGTAAAAACACATTCATTTTAAATTACCCGAGACCCGATGCCGCTATTATTATGCCTGACCCGTGTCCGAGGCACATGTGAAACTTTTAGACGCGAACCCGCTCGGGTCTCGGGTCGGACCTCGGGTTTTCGGATCTAAGTGGACCCGTGAAGAGCTTTAGCCCTGGGTTCAGAGCGATATGCGTCCTTAAGAATTGTGTAGCAATGTAGTGAATTTTGTGAATTTTGTAGTGAATGTAGTGCATGCCGGGGACAACGGCGGCTGGAGAATCGAAGAGACCCCCCCAATGCAACAGAATCAGAACCATGGCATGCATGTTATTGAAGGTTCACTTGCAGTTTGAAAAAGAAATATATTGGTAAATAGAATAGGGGAGAGAGGGGGGAGAGGGGAAAGGAGAAGAAGGAGGGAAAAAGACGCGAATACGTGAAGGTAACTTAATGGACAGGACAACGGATTCTGGCTGGGAGGAGTCGGGGTTGGAGGGGGGATTAGAAATGCAGCAGCAGCAGTGCGCGAGAGCGGCTCGAGAGAAGGGAATTTAAAGGGTCGGAAATTACGGAAGTCATACCAGATTGGGCTCGCCGGAAATGGCTGATTTGCAGCTCATGCACTTGACTCTGAGGCCTGCCTGAACTAATTCAAAGCTTGATTTCAGTCAGGACCACTTTGTCAAATGAAGGTTTATTAAGCGATATGCATAGAGTTAGTGTTGGCGGAATGGTTCTGTTCTGGGCAAATTTTCCCGTGTGCCTTCCGTGCGCATGCATGGACGGGCGGGGAGAGCGGCAGCTAGAGAATCGAGGGGACCCCCAAAACCAACCATATGCCAAAGAGTTCCCCCAACATAACGGTATGTGGTAGGTGCTATACCTCCGGCTGCTCAGAGGTCAGGGAAAGTGTCACCCTGGGGAGATGAAAGCACATATGTGATGTGCATAGGAGGCTGGTGAACAGTCGAAGAAAAAGAAAAAGGTGGGGGCTAAATATGCCTCAGCAGTGCGAAGGTGACCGCGAGCATGGTATATCTGTGGATGAGTGAAGACTGGTAGGGGAAGCATGCACCCTGTAGGGACTTGGGTGCTCGTACTCTAATATTACATACTTGTCCGGAGCTATGCTGCTATGAAGCGTCACCCCGGGCTGAGCGAGAGGCGGCAAGATAGCAACAAGCATGTTGCTGTGGTAGGCTAAGTACTCCCCTGCAACAGCAGTTGAATTATCCACTAGCTGTAGTGGAAGCGGCTGGGGAAGCGTGCGCCCAGAGAATCGTTTGCATGAGAGGTTGATATTCAGGCATACAGGGTGAAATGCAAGGAACTAGGCAGGAACAGAGGAAGAAGGAGAAGACAGAAGAGAGAGAGAGAGAGAAGGAACATCAGGAAGATATATCGTGATCAGATGGAGTCCATGACTTTTTGCGCATCTAGCATGTCCTGGATTCCTGGACGCACGTAGCGTTCGAATGCCGCAGAAGACCATCATCCCAGATGTTTTAATGTGGGGATTGACCGAGGCTGCTGTTGTAGCTGTTCCGATGTGGAAGGAGTGAGATGTGTAGAGCTCTGAAGAGAGGCCGCAGGATTGGCATGCCGAGTGTAGACGGGCGGTGAACCAGGATCTTGTCATGGCTGCCTCAGTTTAGTGACCAGTTTGTCATCTAGTGGGAGAGTGAGAGGGAGTCATTTGTCTTTGCCTTTTGGTGTTTCTTTTCTGATGCCATCAAGTAGCAGGTGGATGGATGGATGCCTCAGCAGACTGCAGACGGATGGGTCCAGGCATCTTAGGTGGAATTGGATGCCTGATACTTGACTTTTTATGGAGGATGGTTGCATTTTTTTTGCTAAGAAACAATGCATGATAAAAGCACTCACGATTGCAATGTTAACTGGCAAGGCGGGGACTGAAAAATAAGCACTGAAGTCCAAGCGGAGTCGTACATTTTTAAAGTGGATTTAGCTATACTCGATCTCATGTACAGTGAAGCTGCGGAAAGGTAAGACTGCAGATTAGAGCTTAGTCGAGGACAGTCAGGGCAAATGCTGGGCAAGGCAGGCTCAAAGGAGAGGCATCTGGGCACCATGTTTTGAACTCCTGAAATTTGAAATGAGACAGACAGTTATCGAAGGCCTGGTATGTGAGCTGCAGGACATGAAGATACTAGTAATGCATGTCCATGTAAGGCGCCTTAGAAACTTATTGATGAAGGGGACTGAGGAGCGCCCTTTGTTAATGATGTGGACGGTTGCTTCGTTATCACAATAGACAAGGATTTGTTTCCTGGACCACTGGTTACCCCAAAGGATGCACGCCACGACGATAGGGTATAGTTCTAACAAAGCTGTGGACAGGAGATTGGGGGGAGAGTAGACAATTATTTTGGCCAAGCGCTGGTGAACCACTGGTTATTAAAAAAACCCTCCGAATCCTATTGAGGGAGCGGCGTTAGTAAAGAACTTAAGCGCGACGGACGTTTCTACTGTGTCGTTGTAAAAGAAAGAAATGGGATGATCCACATAGCAAAATTTAAATGTCCTGCAAAAGAGAGCAGTTCTTTTTTTGTAATGGCGTCACATAACAAGATGTCTTTTAAGGCTTTCATAATGCAATCGAGTTTATCGGCAGGCAACTAAGCTCGCATGAGATTGCTGTCTAAATTAATCCCGAGGAATTCTAATGTGTTTGATGGACCCAGGGTTTTTTTTATCTGATGGGGGATACCTAGCTTTTTGAAAGTTTTTTTAGGATCTTAATGCATCGCTCTGGTGGAGAGTTTGGATAGTCCACGACGAGAAAATTGTCTAATAAGTGAAGGACGAATGGCAGCTTGCAATTATTTAAGAGAATCCAGCAGATCGCTTCTGATAAACTATCGAAGATGCGAGGGCTACTGCGGCAGCCGATTGTGAGTCTGACGGTGAAGTTGTGGCGCCATTGAACTCCAAACAGGTGCCATTGGGATGGAGCGGCATAATTTTAAAAGCGTCTACTATGTCGGCTTTTCCCAGCCATGCCCCTTTGCCGGCTGTTTTGATGAATTGGATAGCATTGTCGACCGAAGCGTACAACAGGGAAAAGTTAGGGAGAGGGATCAAGCTGTTAATACTAGGAATGTGAAGGTTGTTATGAGGAGCTGATGAGTCCATGATTAGATGTTTTTTCTCCGAATACTTCCTTGTCGCTACGCCTAGAGGGTTAATCCTAAAGACTGGGAATGGGGAATTATCGAAGGGGCCAATCATGTATCCTTTATCTACCTCTCTAGTCAGAAGACTATCGACTACTTCGGGTTCCTTGAGGCGGACTGAAGATTGTTACAGATGTAAGAATTAAGGGGAGCGTAGTCAAACCGGCGAGTCTGGTAATCAAAAAATGTACAAAAAAGCGATTAGGATGCTTTGTCAAAGCTTTGTCAAGTTCAGGAATGTTGACAGGCGTTGACTTTATTTTGTCTTTTTGGAGGGAGCATGCATCCTCCGGGGACATACAGACTTTGGATGCCCATCTCCGCAATAGCTGCAAGCGTGGATAAATTTACAATTGGGAAACCTGCACACATTTTCATTGAAATTAAAACACATGGGAGTATGGATCATGGGTTTGACCTTTTCTTCATTGTTGGCTTTAGGTAAGCGGTCTGCCGAGGTAGTAGGTTTAGCGGATCTCGGGCACAGAGAAGGGGTGTGCGTGAAAGCAACTGCATAGAGAGCAAGACAGCGCACGATGACCGATAAAGTGTCTACTGGTGAGAGCTAGGTCCACTGCTGACCAGTCCAGTTTTTGGTTGAACCTTTTTGAACCTTTGGATGAATGTGACTGACTTGGCTGTGAAAGATTTGTGGTATTCATAAAAAAGGGTCCCGCCGTAGGTCATAGCAAGGTCTGAAATTATAGCTAAATAGGTGTCGAGTTTGGCCCTACGCTCCGGATACGTTTCGCAAATCACATCTCTGAAAATGCCGAAGGCAACGTTGAACTCAGGCATAGTTAGACAGTTAGACAGCCTAAGGTCGTTATCTTTTAAGAGTACTGAGACGTCCCTGCAGTTGACCATGCGTTTATCCTGAACTTCTGAGCACAGCAGGATTTTAACGAGATTAATGTCATTACCTGCGAGGACCTAGGCGTGCAGATGGGGAGAGATAGCAGCGGCAGGTGGGAAGAAATGGGTGCCGGCAGCAGGTGCTTGGAAGGCCGTTGCAGGGGTCCCACACGGAAGGAGGTTTAGACCCGTGTTTGCTGGTGTAGAAAAAGCCGGAGCGTCAGGGACTGGAGGAGCGGGTTTTAGTGACGTGGAAGCCACATTGGGGATGGACGAGGGTTGGTTTTCCAGGGCTTAGATCCTGAAGTCTAGATTGGAGAGGGACAGAAGAATGTTCTGGAGGGCTGGCATCACGGGATCATCTTGGATTGGTGAGGTGAGGTCGGGACAATCGGTCCTTTTCTTTGTAGCTTGCGGGTTGTTGGCACATGAGCAGTGTTTCCTTTATGCAGTGGCCTTTTTTGGGTCGGAAGTAGGAGTGAATTGAGTCGGGGTTAGTTTGGGTATGTTTTCCATGAAAAAATAGAAAAGTTGGTCGTGGTTAATTCCGAGCGGCGCATGAATATTTTGTCTGTACAAGGTTGCGAGGATTTTCTCGATGGGACATTCAGTAATTAGAGGGGGTGTTTTAATGGCCAGCCGTGGGCTTCTGCGAACCAGAGGGCCCTGGGATGTTCTGCGAAGCGCGGATCTTCTTCGGAGCTTGGATCAGACATGATGAGTAGTAAGATCGATGCTAGTAGTTGTAGTATGAGCATGCAAGCTGGGATTAGAAATGCAGCAGCAGCGATGCGCGAGAGCAGCTCGAGAGAAGGGAATTTAAAGGGTCGGAAATTACTTAAGTCGTACCGGATTGGTTGCGCCGGAAACGGCTGATTAGCAGCTGATGCACTTGACTCCGAGGCCTGCCTGAACTAACGCGAAGCTTGATAATCACGTAAATATTACTCACACTGTACGACACAAACTGTTCGAGACACACTGTACGAGACGCACTGTACTCACACTGTACAACACACACTACAACACACACACTGTACTCACACTGTATGACACACACACTGTACGACACACACTGTACTCACACTGTACAACACACACTACAACACACACACTGTACTCACACTGTATGACACACACTATACGACACACACTATACTCACACTGTACGACACACACTGTACTCACACTGTACAACACACACACTGTATGACACACACTGTACAACACACACACTATATTCACACTGTACGACACACACTGTACAACACACTGTACGACACACACTGTACTCACACTGTACAACACACACACTGTCCTCACACTGTATGACACACACTGTACAACACACACACTGTACTCACATGGTACAACACACACACACACACACACACACACACACAGTACTCGAACTGTACAACACGCACTGTACTCACACTGTATGACACACACTGTACAACACACACACTGTACTCACATTGTACAACACACACACACTGTACTCAACTGTACGGCACGCACAGTACTCACACTGTATAACACACACTGTACAACACACACACTGTATTCACACTGCACAACACACAGACACACTGTACTCACACTGTACAACAAACAGACTGTACTCACACTGTACAACACACAAACTATATTCACACTGTACGACACACACTGTACTCACACTGTATGACACACTATACGACACACACTATACTCACACTGTACGACACACACTGTACTCACACTGTACAACACACACACTGTATGACACACACTGTACAACACACACACTATATTCACACTGTACGACACACACTGTACGACACACTGTACGACACACACTGTACTCACACTGTACAACACACACACTGTCCTCACACTGTATGACACACACTGTACAACACACACACTGTACTCACATGGTACAACACACACACACACACACACACAGTACTCGAACTGTACAACACGCACTGTACTCACACTGTATGACACACACTGTACAACACACACACTGTACTCACATTGTACAACACACACACACTGTACTCAACTGTACGACACGCACAGTACTCACACTGTATAACACACACTGTACAACACACACACTGTATTCACACTGCACAACACACAGACACACTGTACTCACACTGTACAACAAACAGACTGTACTCACACTGTACAACAAACAGACTGTACTCACACTGTACGACACACACTGTACTCACACTGTATGACAAACACTTTACTCACACTGTACGAGACACACACTGTACGACACACACTGTACTCACACTGTATGACACACACTGTACTCACACTGTACGAGACACACTTTACTCACACTGTACGACACACACACTGTATGACACACACTGTACTCACACTGTTCAACATACACTGTACGACACACACTGTACTCACACTGTCTGTACTCATAATGCCGTAGATAATATTTCTATTTTTGATCAGTATTTAGACCGTTTTAATCCCCTTCAAGGGAATGACTTATTTTCATTGATTTCTTCTTCAAAATGATCAACCTGCACACTCGATCCCTTACTGGCCTCTGATCAGGGTTGTTGTCTCTTTGCTGTTGTTACTTGTTCTTAGGGCAGCTTTTGATACCATTGACCATTATATATTACTTGATAGGCAGGAACATGTTGTTGGTGTTAAAGGGACAGCTCTCTCATGGATCAGGTCTTATTTGACTAATTGCTATCTGTTCATAGATCTAAATGGTGACCACTCTAAACAAACTAAGGTAATGTTTGGTGTTCTGCAAGGTTCCGTTTTAGCCCCATTGCTTTTTCCATATATATGCTACCCCATTGTGCAATTATTCATAAACATGGTATTGGCTTCCACTGTTATGCTGATGACACGCAGGTATATGTTTCAGCTAAGTCAGATGTGAGTTACCAGCTTAATAAGATTGAAGATTGTGTGAAGGACATTAGACAGTGGACGCTTACTAACTTCCTCCTGCTTAACTCTAAGAAGACAGAAGCCCTTGAAGCTCATATAAATAATACCACAAGGGTAGCCTTCATTCATCTCAGTAATATTGCTAAGATAAGAAATATGATGTCATGACATGATGCAGAAACACTAGTTTGCATTTGTTACCTCTAGTTTGGATTATTGTAATGCTTTACTGTCTGGATGTTCCAGTAGGAGAATAAACAAGCTCCAGTTAGTCCAGAACATTGCAGCTAAAGTCATAACTAGAACCAGAAGATATGAACATATCACCCCGATCTTATCCTCATTGCATTGGCTCCCAGTCAAGTTTCACATTGATTATAAAATACTATTATAAACCTTTAACCCTCCTATTGTCCTCCTATACAAATTAGGAGTGCTGAGTCAACTTGACCTTGTCTGTTTTGACCACTTATAAAAATTGAAGTATATATGATATCCATTTTTTTAAATGATAAATAAATATAAATAATATGATGAACCTTTTTAGTCTAACTTGTTTCCAACATATTAACATATATTTTGCAAAATATATTATATATATTTTTTATATATGGTATAATAAACTTTATTTATATACAAAAATGCCTCATTTTTTTTAGTAAAAAAAAAAACAAACAAACAGATATTTTTAATTATTTTCACTATAGAGGCACAAACGTTGATACACAATTACAGGCTGGTATATTTAAAGGGCAGGAGATTGTTTTGAAACCATTTTGACCATTTTTAATGTCAGCAAATAATAAAACCTGTTTTTTTCCAGGCCAAATTGACTTGAATGTTTATAAATCAAAAATTCTACAATTATCACCATTCTGTGTGTAATATCTATTTTGCCCACCTGATATCATCTGATCAACCAACAACATGCCACACACACACACACACACACACACACACACACACACACACACACACACACACACACACACACACACACACACACACACACACACACACACATACACACACTCAAAAACATGCCATAATTTCATGTGAATAAAACTTTGTTTACCTCCTTATGTTTTTTTTATTGTACTTAATTTATGAAATATATACTTTATAAAATTTTGCCATGTTTTGAGTAAAATAAGCAGAAATTATTAAATATTATTTTGGATAACCACTGGCTGGTGTATGTCAAACATCCCCAGGTCAAAGCTGACTGAGGCAACTAAATTCATATATAAGAGAGAGAAAACAAATATGATTTGAATATGAAAACACAACGTGTGTGTGTGTGTGTGTGTGTGTGTGTGTGTAAAGATTGTTGGTAGAAGAAGAAGAGAAGATATTGTCCCCAGCTGGACAAATGCATATAACAAGTGTGAAATATTTACAAATGATTGTTTTTTTTTTTTTTTTGGATGCCCAATGAATTGTAATGCCCAATGCTTGTGTGTGGGGGTGGGGGTGGGGGGTGGGGGGGGGTGTAAAGCTTGTTGGTAGATCAGATTTTGCCCCCAGCTGGACAAATGCACCTAACAAGTTTGAAAAATTTACAAATGAGTAGCTTTTGTTTTTTTCTGGAAGCCTAATGAATTGCTATTCCCAGTGCTTGTGTGTGTGTGTGTGTGTGTGTGTGTGTGTGTGTGTGTGTGTGTGTGTGTGTGTGTGTGTGTGTGTGTGTGTGTGGCATCATTTCGGTAGATCATATTTTGCTCTCTGTTGGGTGAAATATTTACAAATGTCTGGCTTTATTTTCTGGACGCCTAATGAAATGCAATGCCCAATTTCTGTGTGTGTTTGTGTGTGTGTGCATGTGTGTGGGGGGGGGGGGGTGTGAGTGTGTGTTTTGGGTGCGTGTGTTAGTGGACATTTTATGTGTGCATTTTTGTGTCTGTATGTATGTTCATTGCGCTGAAAAGGGAAAAAAGTGTGACCTATTGCACTTAATGGTCCCGTGCCACAGTACCTGAGAGATCTATTATTTTTTTATGATCCATCATGCCTATTACGATCAAAAGGTGCAGGCGATTTGGTAGTACCTCAAGTATAAAAGAAGTAGTTTTTCTTAGGTAAAGGAATATTGAATTTTTTTTTATTTAAACATTTTTTACAATTAATTAATTTAATTATTTTTAACTTACAAATTTTTAATCGTTGTTTATGCAGCAGTATAAGCATAAAATAAAAGGCAGACACGAGAGTGTAATTCAGCAAAATGTGTATTCACAACAAAACAGCAGGTTAGCCGCGACACCAACAAGGCATGAGCAATCGACTGTTGATCGCATGATCCATTACATACTGTAACATCCCCTTTACAAAAATGAACAAAAGGAATCCCCTTTTTTACACTAAATAAGAACAAAATACTATATGAACTTTGGGCAGATATTTTTTTTTTTTACTGACTGCCATACTTTGCTTTAAGTAAACTGCCACGTTAACATTTACAACATATTACAAATCCAGCCTTTTAGGTGTCTTAGACAATCAGCCAGCCCTAGTATACATGTGTCCATCTGAGGGTGAGAGTTTGACAAGGTCATGTGAAGCCTGTGGCAAGGGCTTCACAAGAGGTGAATCAGCAAGAGCTCCTGCAACACTACTCTCCGGCATAAGAGGCATCTCGGGTTCACTTGTGTCCAAAGCTTGTGTGGCGGTTGACTCTGCCACTCTCAAGTGCATTCTGTTTCGTCTGTATATGGATCCATCCACATTAACAAGATAAGATCGTGGTGCTACTTTCTGAAGACAGGTGCCTACGTTCCAGAGTGCAGGGTTTTTTGTGGAAAGGGCTTCATACGAATCTTCTCACCATTGTTCAGTTCTGGCAGATCACAAGCTGACCTGTCATAATAGGATTTTGCCTGCTGTTTCCGGTGTCGAAGCCTCTCAACAACCCCAGTAACCACAGATGGCTCCAGAAGCTTGTTTGTTACTGGAAGAGACGTTTTCAGTCTCCGTGACATCAACCTTTGTGCAGGGCTACTGTCCATATTTTCAGTTGGGGTGTTTCTCCAATGAAGTATCGCTTTCCAAGGGTCAGTTCTGTCATACATGGCTTTGCGCAGAAGGTTTTTTGCAATCTTGACGGCTGACTCAGCCTTTCCATTTGATTTGGGATGTCTTGGTGAAGAAGTAACATGCTCAAATTCCCAGTTGGAGGCGAAGCGCTTAAACAGAGCACCAAACTGAGGGCCATTATCTGTGATAACTCTATCTGGCTGACCATGTCGAGCAAACTGAGCCTTGCAGCGCTTGATGACCGTCTCTGCAGATAGGTCAGGAAGCAGTTCAATCTCCCAAAAGTCTGAGAAATGGTCCACAATTATAAGATAGTCCTTTTGTCTGTGACTGAACAAATCCATGCTGACAATCTGCCATGGCCTGCTGAGGATGTCGTGAGATAGCATGGTTTCCTTCTGTTGGTTGTGTGCAAATTCATTGCAAGTTGAACAGTTACTCACAAAGTCTTTGATTTCTGCTTGCATACTTGGCCAATATTGTGTGTCACGGGACTGACGATAACATGCGTCACTTCCTATATGGCTTGAATGTATGCGTTTGAGCATCTCTGGACGTAGTGATTTGGGAATGATGACTTTCTGACCACGGTACAAAATACCATCCTGCGCACTTATCTCATCTCTATAAAGCCAGTATTCTTGGATGATGTGTGTTGCCCTTTCTTTCTCATCAGGCCAGCCTGCCAGGACAATGGTTTTAAGGGCCTGTAATGCTTCATCCCTTTCAGTATGCTCCCTGATTGTCCTCAACCGCTGCTCCGTCACATTCAAGTATTCCGCTTGGTTGATGAGTTGTACATTTTCCTGCTCTATTTGCAAATTACATATGGCATGCCTCTGGTAAATGGCTCCCTTGCCTGTACAGTCAGCAGCTGCTCTGCCATCATCTCACTGATGAACATTTTAGGTCCTGGCTTGTAGACAACTTTGAGACTGTAATTTCGAAGTGTCATGAGCATGCTTTGAAGCCGCTTGGGTGCGCTGAGAAGTGGTTTGCTGAATATAGTGATCAAAGGTTTGTGGTCTGTCTCTGCTGTGACCAACTCCCATCCGTACAGGTAATGGTGAAATCTTTGACAAGCTAAGACAATACTGAGACACTCTTTTTCGATTTGTGCGTAATTTTTTTCTGTGGGATTCAGTGCTCTTGAAGCAAAGGCGACAGGCTGTCCTTCTTGCATAAGGCAGCACCCAAGACCGCTTTGGCTGAAATCACTTTGAACTGTGACAGGCTTGGCAACATCAGCACAGGCATTAATGTGGCCATGGCTTTTAGCTTGCAGACTGAATCTTCATGTTTGGGTAGCCAGTGCCATGGGGTGTCTTTGTCGAGCAAGCGCCACAGTGGCTAGCAAACAGTAGACAAGTGAGGCATGAATTTGGCTAAATAATTAGCAAAGCCGATGAGACGCTGTACACCTTTAGCATCTGTAGGGTTGGGCATGTCCATGATAGCCCTCACCTTGTCTGGGTCAGGCTTCAAGCCCGTGGATGAAAGGATATGATCATGGAACTTCACTTTGTTTACTTTAAATTGCAACTTTTTTAAGCTAAGTCGTAGGTTGACCTCTCTGCAACGCTCCAACAGGGCCTGAAGCTTGTGATCATGATTTCAGCTTGCTGGTCCGTGTCACCGCAACCAACGACAAGAATATCATCTGCGATGGGCTCAATGCCCTTTAGACCTGCTAACAGTTCATGCTGCTTCCAGGTGCCACTGAGACACCAAATGGTAGCTTTAGCCACCTTTTCCTGCCCCATGGGGTCCAGAATGTGGTCATGAAGCTGCTCTCTTGGTCGAGCTTGCACTGTAAGAAAGCATGTTTGGCATCAACCAACGTGAAGATCATTGCTTTAGGCAATTTGTATAAAACATCCTCCAGGGTTGGCATAATATAATGAGAGCGTTTCAGAAACTTTGGGTCTAAGCAAATTCTCAGCTTGTCTGGTTGTTTTACTATCACCATGTTGCTGATCCAATCTGTTGGCTCTGTAACATCAGTAATATGACCCTCAGCCTGATATGCGTCCAGTTGGGCTTTGACTGTTGCTTTCATAGCAATTGGAACATTTCGTGGGGCACACTGTATCGGTGCAACACTGGGATCCAGCTCAAAATGGACCTCACCAGGCAGTGATTCCACAGGCAAGTTGAACACATCACTGTATTTATCAATTAACTGTTCCTTAGTCAGAGGCTCAGACCGTTCATATCCAATTTTGAGCACGTCATCTGGTATTGTGATCTGCATCAGGCCTAGCTGTTCACAAGTTGAACCTGAGAGAAGTGGATTTTGACTTGATTCTACTATCTCAAAAGACAGCTGATATTTCTCTCTTTGACCACACATTCTGTATCAAAAACGCCCATGGAATCCAGCGACTCACCTGAGTACAGCCGTAGTTTGGCGCTACTAGGGCAGAGTGGTGTGTGTGGAGCGACCTTTACTTTGTCCCTGTAGCTCATCACATTGCATGTTGCTTCTGAATCTAACTGACAACGCAGACTCTTACCATGTAATTGCAGAGAAACAAACCATTTCTTTCCTTTCATATGCACCGTGCTAATGGACTCAATTACGTAAATATCATCATCACTGTCCCCAACCGGCTCCTTAGAATGTTCAATGCAGTGAAGCTTCCCCTCTGTAGATCTGCTTTTACTTTTAAGGCATACTTTAGCAAAATGATTGTCAGTCCCACAAAGTCTACATGTTTGGCCACATGCCGGACAGTAATCCCGGCCTCTCGAATGCACATTCCCACAGTATCGGCATGTCTTGCTTGTGTCTGAGAGTCTTGATGAATTACTCTGCATCCGCTGGTTAGGCCTGAATGGTTTCCTAGCAACAGTGTGAACCGCTTCGGCTACAGTAGGCATACATGCTGCGTCCATCGCTCTCATATGCATAGCGGTCTGTTCAGCTGTGCGACACATCTCAATGGCTGTGAGCAACGTTAAATTTTTTTCACTTAACAACCTGCGTCTGGTTCCTTCATTTATAATGCCCAGTACAATTTTGTCACAAATCATTTCATCCTTTAATCCACCATAATCACAAGTCGTTGCTTTTTCTCTCAATCTGGTCACAAAATTGTCTATGGATTCCCCTTCCCCTTCCGAACACGTACCTCTCATAAATGACATTTCTGGCAGGATTGAAGTATGCTTAAAATGCATCTAGGATGGTTTTAATGTCTCTTTGTTGTTCATCTGTGAGATTCAGATTGTGCCGGTAAACATGTCTGCATTCAGATCCCATCACACTTCTTAATTTAGCAGCTTGTACTTCCCGGGTCTTTTCAACCAGGCCCGTGACCAGCGCATAATCCTCGAACTCGGCTCTGAATAAGTCCCAATTGGCGCTCCAGTCTCCGTTCATGTTTATCGGTAATGGCGGAGGTATATTAGCCGGTGCGCCGCTGTACGGGCGAAGCGCGACCGCAGCATTATCAGCGTTCATAATCGCTAAACTTCTTAGGTCGGAATCAGCAAACACAGCATAAACTTAAGAAAACGCGCTAGGCATCTTCTGACACCATGTTTATGCAGCAGTATAAGCATAAAATAAAAGGCAGACACGAGAGTGTAATTCAGCAAAATGTGTATGCACAACAAAACAGCAGGTTAGCCGCGAAACCAACAAGGCATGAGCAATCGACTGTCGATCGCATGATCCATTACATACTGTAACAATCGTCGCTGTCGGGTGGAATTCTCGTATCTCCAAAACCATTATTTTTCAGGAAATAAAAAAAAAGCCGTATCTTATCTACAATACACAGGCTTTAGTCCACGTTGCAGTGGATTGTATTGCGCTAAATTCCTACTAGTGGGGGTCAGAATTTTTTTTCTTTGAGCCCAGTGTTTTGAAGACATTTACCTCAGAAGACGTATTGATTCGTTGCGACTCTTAATCTTGAGGATATGCCGCGAAGCTCTCCTGCGGAGTGAAGAAGAGGTGAAATATGTGTGTTCAATGGAGTTTGTGATGTTTTAATAAAGCTTCTGAGATGTCTTAATGTATTTTCTTTATTAACATCAGATATATATGTTAAGAAACGGACAGGAACATGCTGTGACTACATTCACTGCTCAGCTTGCACGAGCCTACAACGACTTCTTCAGTACCAACGCATCCCCCATACTCCACACTCTATTGCCATCTAGTGGACAAATACACACATCGTATTATAGCAGTAACCTGATTATATCACAGAGTTAAGAGATTTGCGCTCAAGCTATTTTCAAGATTCTAGATCGGTTAATAACTTGTAAAAATAACAGACCCACAAGGGGACTGACCGATAGCATCGATATGTATAAAAATATGAAATTGACAAAATTTGGACATACAAGGTTTCCGTCTGACAGCGACGATATATTCCTTTATTTATTTTTATCCTTAGTTTTTTTTCTTATCATTATTAGATATTTATTTCTTTTTTATCTCTCTTCGGTATCCATACTTCTGTAAAGCTGCTTTAAGACATTGGGAATTGTTAAAAGGGCTATACAAATTAACTGAACTGAATTGAAATTGTGTGTGTGTGTGTGTGTGTGTGTGTGTGTGTGTGTGTGTGTGTGTGTATGCATGTGTGTGTGTGCGTGTATGCGCGTGTGTATGCATGTGTATGTGAGTGTGTGTGTGTGTGTGTGTGTGTGTGTGTGTATGCATGTGTGTGTGTGAGTGTGTGTGTGTGATTTACTCTCAGTCTAATCTAAATTACAGAGACTCATTTTAACAGTAATTTATTTTTTGTCAGTTTGTCTTTATTTTCGTTTTTATTATTAGAATTTAATTAATAATCTGAAAGAAACAATAAAAACCATCTAAACAACACATTTGAATATATTGTGTTTATTTACACAATAACACAAACACTATAATATTCACGAGTTGATTATTGTAGTGTTTGCGTTGATTTACAGAATAACACACTACCGTAATATTTATATGATTCTTAAAAGAATTGTACTTTCTGTGCAGCCCGGGACATAATGACGCATGGACTGGTACCTGTCCGTGCCTAATACCAAGTATTGTTGGTAGCCAGAATTTCATATAATAATAATAATAATAATAATAATAATAATAATAATAATAATAATAATAATAATCTCTCTTTTTGTAATCAGTGTTGTAAAAAATAAAACCTTCAAGAAAAATGCCAAATTAGGATTAGTCTACTGTTTAAATTGATTTAAAAGACCTATACTGTAATAGGCACATGCACTCAAATTTACATTAGAAATTTATGCGTCACACAGATACAAATTCGATAAAAAAAAGGATGTTTCAGTAGGAGTTCCACCGTATTAAGGGCTGTGATGTAGTAGGTTTCAGAGAAGCTGGAATGGGCAGTTCATCCAGCCTTTCAAAAAAGTCATGAGAAGGTAGTTGAGCCAGAGTTTTTTGCATAGCTATGAGAAAGAGTGTCCCTGGAATTCTTCCAACCAAGTAGTTAAACATCTCCTCTCCCAGAACTTTGGACCAGTACTCTGGATCATTGTTCAGTGAGCTCTTCCTTTTGAACCGCACATTAGGCATGAACAGGAGCAGCTTTTCCAGGCACATCTTGGCACGGATGTTTGCTTTAGAGGTCCGTAGGTTTTCGAGAATGAGATCCAGTGGTGTCACACCATCACCAGCCTTAGCTTGTGAAGCCCCACTTCCCAGTAACATGACAGTCTCTGGTTGTGACATGACACATGCCAGATGGAGTGTAGTTCTGCCCTCGTTCATGTGTTTGCATCCTCCTCGGATCACGTAGGACCAAAGATTCGGGATTTTATGTGCCATATGAAGAATGAGAGGCACTATGTCCTTCCTGTTGTAGCGGAAAGCCATGTCTAAGTGTGGAACATATGACTGACAGCCGCAGACATTCTTACCTGTCATGACAAGAGCACCGTCTAAGAACTTATTCAGCAAGTATTGTGCGTAAGCTCGGTGGCCGTGCACGACGGCATTCATCAGTGCCTCAGATGGAGTGTATGTTGGTGGCCGGCTGCCTGCTTCCCAGTGCACCATCTTCATCTTGCGCATGTCCTCCAACATCCCCACGGGTACATGTGCGCTTACAGCTTCGCTAAATGATAAGAACTTGCGTCCCTTGTACATGCCATCCATCTTGCCAGGCTACACTAGGTATTATGAGACATACAGTATCGTAATCTTTTACATTCTAGAATTTAGATTTAGAACTTTCATTCATTCATCACAAATACGTGCACACGTCGCGTTTGCCTGTTTATAGAACGAACACTACAGTAATATTTACATTATTATTGTGGTGTTTGTGTTGATTTACAGAATAACACAAACACTACAGTAATATTTACATGATGATTAGTGTTTGTGTTGATTTACAGAATAACACAAACACTACAGTAATATTTACATGATTATTGTGGTGTTTGTGTTGATTTACAGAATAACACAAACACTACAGTAATATTTACATGATGATTAGTGTTTGTGTTGATTTACAGAATAACACAAACACTACAGTAATATTTACATGATGATTATTGTTTGTGTAATATTACTGTATTGTGTTATTGTGTAAATAAACACAAACACTACAATAATCATGTGAATATTACTCACAATGTATGACACACACTGTACGACACACACTGTATTCACACTGTACGACACACACTGTACTCACACTGTAAGACACACACACACACTGTACGACACACACTGTACTCACACTGTAAGACACACATTGTACGACACACACACTGTACGACACACACACTGTACGACACACACTGTACTCACACTGTATGACCCACTGTACAACACACACACTTTACTCACACTGTACAACACAAACACACACTAAACTCACACAGTATGACACACACTGTACTCACACTGTACAACACACACAAACACACACACATACACTGTACTCAAACTGTGCAACACACTGTACTCACACTGTATGACACACACTGTACAACACACACACTGTATGACACACACTGTACTCACACTGTACAATTCACACACTATACTCAGAGATCTATTATTTTTTATGATCCATCTCGCCTACTACGATCAAAAGGTGCAGGCTATTTGGTAGTACCTCAAGTACTAAAGTCTCCAGCAGGGGGCAGAGTTTTTTCTCACAGAGCCCCACAGTTATGGAACAGACATCAAGCATCGTGTTAGTTCTGGCAGGCCACGTCATCAAGCGTGCATCAGCTGTCCATGACGCGCACCAAACCGGTTACGACATCCATATTACCCGACCATTTAAATTTCCATTCATAGAGCCGTTCTAGCGCTTCGCTGCTGCACCAATCTAAACTCCCTCCTCCAACCCCGACTCCACCATGCCGGAACCCGTGTGCGCTGTACCAGTTTACGTCATAAATCTCCACATATTTTTCTCTCTCTCTCCCTCTCTCTCTAATTATTTATTTATCTATCTATCCATTCATTCATTTATTACTTTCCAAAAACGCAAAGCAAGCATATCAGTACTATGCATGATTAGTGGTTCTGTTATACGGGGTTCTATTCTATTTTCTAGTCGCTGCTCCTCTCCCCGCTCTATACGTGCATGCGCACGGACGGGCACGTGGATTCTTGCCCAGAACAGAACCAGACCGCCAACACTAACTGTATGCATATCATCTAATAACTTAATTTATTAGTGCTTGGGACTCAGACACAGTCTCAGTGTTTAAGTCCAGGATAAAAACACATTTGTTTAGTTTAGATTTTTATGAATAGCTTTTCTTAGGTAAAGGAGTATTTGATTTTTTTTTTATTGAAACGTTTTTTTTACAATTAATTAATTAAATTATTTTTAACTTTAATTGTATGTCGTCGCTGTCGGGCGGAATCCTCGTATCTCCAAAACCATTATTTTTCAGGAAATAAAAAAAAAACGCCGTATCTTTTCTACAATACACAGGCTTTAGTCCACGTTGCAGTGGATTCTATTGCGCTAAATTCCTACTAGTGGGGATCAGATTTTTTTTTCTTTGAGCCCAGTGTTTTGAAGACATTTACCTCAGAAGACGTGTTGATTCGTTGAGACTCTTAATCTTGAGGATATGCTGCGAAGCTCTCCTGCGGAGTGAAGAAGAGGTGGACAGTTGAAGTGTCCAATGGAGTTAAGAGATTTGCGCTGAAGCTAGTTTCAAGACTCTAGATCGGTTAATAACTTGTAAAAACAACAGACCCACAGGGGACTGACCGATAGCATCGATATGTATAAAAATATGAAATTGACAAAATTTGGACATACGAGGTTTCCGCCCGACAGCGACGATATATTCCTTTATTTATTTTTATCCTTAGTTTTTTTTTCTTATCATTATTAGATATTTATTTCTTTTTTTTTTTATCTCTCTTCGGTATCCATACTTCTGTAAACTTCTGTAAAGCTGCTCTAAGACAATGGGAATTGCTATGCAAATAAACTGAACTGAATTGAAATTGTGTGTGTGTGTGTGTGTGTGTGTGTGTGTGTGTGTGTGTGTGTGTGTGTGTGTGTGTGTGTGTGTGTGTGTGTGTATGCGCGTGTGTGTATGCATGTGTGTGTGTGTGTGTGTGTGTGTGTGTGTGTGTGTGTGTGTGTGTGTGTGTGTGTGTGTGTGTGTGTGTGTGAGAGAGTGAGTGAGTGTGTGTGTGTGATTGACTCTCAGTCTAATCTAAATTACAGAGACTCATTTTAACATTAATTTATTTTTTAATTGTCAGTTTGTCTTTATTTTCTTATTTTAGTTTTTGTGTTCTTATTATTATAATTTAATTAATAATCTGAAAGATACAATAAAAACCATCTAAACAACACATTTGAATATATTGTGTTTATTTACACAATAACACAAACACTAAACTATTCACGAGTTGATTATTGTAGTGTTTGCGTTGATTTACAGAATAACACACTACCGTAATATTTATATGATTCTTAAAAGAATTGTACTTTCTGTGCAGCCCGGGACATAATGACGCATGGACTGGTACCCGTCCATGCCTGGTAGTTGGGGACCTCTGCCCTAAGAGATGGCGGGATGAAGACTTAGAATGGATTTTTTAAAAATTATGTAACCTTTATTATTTTGTCCACAATAATGTAAATGTCAACAATAATGTAAACATAATAATGGTTACACTTAAATCATGTTTGGACAGAACACCAAAAAACAGACATGCATATTAAATATTGTCGGTAGCCAGAATTTCATATAATAATAATAATAATAATAATAATAATAATAATAATAATAATAATAATAATAATCGGGGAATGAGATCGGGGTCAAGCCGATCAGATGCGCACAGTAAGCAACACACAACACCCCGAAACACCGTTTAAACTGTAAGGTTACGACTGTAAGGTAGTTTCTTAGCGATATGGCATTGCACTCGTAAAATACTGGATTTAACGTGAAAATCTCGTTGTCACTAGGTGGCGCTGTCACGAAACATTGCGAAATGTCTGTGAATCTTGAATTTTTATTTTGTTAATTATTTTTCTTTTATTATTCGTTATTTCTTTTATTACTCCTTATGTTTACCTTCTGCTCTATGTTTGAAAAATAAGAAAAAAATTGTTTTATTGTTATTTTTCAGACTGACCTCTACATGTATGCCAGATTTCATAACTTTCCTACGTACGGTTCATGTTGTGTGCCAACTTGCCCCTCAATTTGTTTGGACTGGTGGAGCTAGAGGGTTTGAGCTAGACAAACCAAAGTTGCTATAATAACTTATAAGACTGGCCTCTACATGTGTGCCAAGTTTCCTAACTTTCCTACATACGGTTCTTGACTTCAATGGCGGAAGAATAATAATAAGAAAACTAACGATAACAATAGGTGCTTGACAATAGGTGCCTTCGGGGCTTGACCCCTAATAATAATCTCTTTTTGTAGTCAGTGTTGTAAAAAGTAAAACCTTCAAGAAAAACGTCAAATCAGGATTAGTCTACTGTATAAATTGATACTGTACATACTGTATAAATTGATTTAAAAAACCTATACTGTAATAGGCACATGCACAAATTTACATTACAAATTTATGCCAGTCACACAGATACAAATTCGATAAAAAAAAAGTATGTTTCATTAGAAGTTCCACCGCATTAAGGGCTGTGATGTAGTAGGTTTCAGAGAAGCTGGAATGGGCAGTTCATCCAGCCTTTCAAAAAAGTCTTGAGAAGGTAGTTGAGCCAGAGTTTTTTGCATAGCTATGAGAAAGAGTGTCCCTGGAATTCTTCCAACCAAGTAGTTAAACATCTCCTCTCCCAGAACTTTGGACCAGTACTCTGGATCATTGTTCAGTGAGCTCTTCATTTTGAACCGCACTTCAGGCATGAACATGAGCAGCCTTTCCAGGCACAACATCTTGGCACGTATGTTCCCTTTGGAGGTCCGTAACTTTTCGAGAATGAGATCCAGTGGTGTCACACCATCACCAGCCTTAGCTTGTGGTGAAGCCCCACTTCCCAGTAACATTATCACAGTCTCTGGTTGTGACATGACACATGCCAGATGGAGTGTAGTTCTGCCCTCCTTCATGTGTTTGCATCCTCCTCGGATCACGTAGGACCATAGATTCGGGATTTTATGTGCCACATGAAGAATGAGAGGCACTATGTCCTTCCTGTTGTAGCGGATAGCCATGTCTAAGTGTGGAACATATGACTGACAGCCGCAGACATTCTCACCTCTCATGACAAGAGCACCGTCTAAGAACTTATTCAGCAAGTATTGTGCGTAAGCTCGGTGGCCGTGCACGACGGCATTCATCAGTGCCTCAGATGGAGTGTATGTCGGTGGCCAGCTGCCTGCTTCCCAGTGCACTATCTTCATCTTGCGCATGTCCTCCAACATCCCCACAGGTACATGTGCGCTTACAGCTTCGCTAAATGACAAGAACTTGCGTCCCTTGTACATGCCATCCATCTTGCCAGGCTACACTAGGTATTATGAGACATACAGTATTGTAATCTTTTACATTCTAGAATATAGATTTAGAACTTTCATTCATTCATCACAAATACATGCACACGTCGCGTTTGCCTGTTTATAGAACGAACACTACAGTAATATTTACATGATTATTGTGGTGTTTGTGTTGATTTACAGAATAACACAAACACTACAGTAATATTTACATGATGATTAGTGTTTGTGTAATATTACTGTATTGTGTTATTGTGTAAATAAACACAAACACTACAATAATCATGTGAATATTACTCACAATGTATGACACACACTGTACGACACACACTGTACAACACACACTGTACGACACACACTGTACTCACACTATACGACACACACTGTACGACACACACACTGTACTAACACTGTATGACCCACTGTACAACACACACTGTACTCACACTGTACGACACACACTGTCCTCACACTGGACAAAACACACACATACACACACACACAAGCACACACACACACACACACACACACACACACACACACACACACACACACACACACACACTGTACTCAAACTGTGCAATACACTGTACTCACACTGTATGACACACACTGTACTCACACTGTACAATTCACACACTATACTCAGAGATCTATTATTTTTTATGATCCATTACGCCTACTACGATCAAAAGGTGCAGGCTATTTGGTAGTACCTCAAGTACTAAAGTCTCCAGCAGGGGGCAGAGCTTTTTCTCACAAAAAGTTATGGAACAGACATCAAGCCACGTCATCAAGCATGCACCAGCTGTCCATGACGCGCACCAATCTGTTACGATATCCATATTACAAGACCATTTAAATTCCCATTCATTGAGCCGTTCTAGCGCTTCGCTGCTGCACCAATCTAAACTCCCTCCTCCAACCCCGACTCCACCATGCAGGAACCCGTGTGCGCTGTACCAGTTTACGTCATAAATCTCCACATATTTTTCTCTCTCTCCCTCTCTCTCTAATTATTTATTTATCTATCTATCCATTCATTCATTTATTTCTTTCTTTCCAAAAACGCAAAGCAAGCATATCAGTACTATGCATGATTAGTGGTTCTGTTATACGGGGTTCTATTCTATTTTCTAGTCGCTGCTCCTCTCCCCGCTCTATACGTGCATGCGCACGGACGGGCACGTGGATTCTTGCCCAGAACAGAACCAGACCGCCAACACTAACTGTATGCATATCATCTAATAACTTAATTTATTAGTGCTTGGGACTCAGACACAGTCTCATTGTTTAAGTCTAGGATAAAAACACATTTGCTTAGTTTAGATTTTTATGAATAGCTTTTCTTAGGTAGAGTACTTAAAATTTTAATTTAAACGTTTTTTAATTAATTAATTTATTTGTAACTTTAATTGTATATATTCATTTATTTCTTTTTAATCCTTATTTTTCCTTCTTTTTATCATTATTAGATATTTATTTCTTTTTTTTAATCTCTCTTCGGTATCCATACTTCTGTAAAGCTGCTTTGAGACAATGTTAATTGTTAAAAGCGCTATACAAATAAACTGAACTGAATTGAAATTGTGTGTGTGTGTGTGTGTGTGTGTGTGTGTGTGTGTGTGTGTGTGTGTGTGTGTGTGTGTGTGTGTGTGTGTGTGTGTGTGTGTGTATGCGTTTCTGTGCAGCCCGGGACATAATGACCCATGGACTGGCACCCGTCCGAGGCCTGGTGGTTGGGGACTCCTGCCCTAAGAGATGGAGATTTAGAATGGATTTTTAAAAATTTATGTAACCTTTATTATTTTGTCCACAATAATGTAAATGTCAACAATAATGTAAACATAATAATGGTTACACTTAAATCATGTTTGGACAGAACACCAAAAAACAGACATGCATATTAAATATTGTCGGTAGCCAGAATTTCATATAATAATAATAATAATAATAATAATAATAATAATAATAATAATAATAATAATAATAATCTCTCTTTTTGTAGTCAGTGTTGTAAAAAATAAAACCTTCAAGAAAAATGCCAAATTAGGATTAGTCTACTGTTTAAATTGATTTAAAAGACAATAGGCACATGCACTCAAATTTACATTACAAATTTATGCCAGTCAAACAGATACAAATTTGATTTAAAAGTATGTTTCAGTAGAAGTTCCACCGCATTAAGGGCTGTGATGTAGTAGGTTTCAGAGAAGCTGGAATGGGCAGTTCATCCAGCCTTTCAAAAAAGTCATGAGAAGGTAGTTGAGCCAGAGTTTTTTGCATAGCTATGAGAAAGAGTGTCCCTGGAATTCTTCCAACCAAGTAGTTAAACATCTCCTCTCCCAGAACTTTGGACCAGTACTCTGGATCATTGTTCAGTGAGCTCTTCCTTTTGAACCGCACATTAGGCATGAACAGGAGCAGCTTTTCCAGGCACATCTTGGCACGGATGTTTGCTTTAGAGGTCCGTAGGTTTTCGAGAATGAGATCCAGTGGTGTCACACCATCACCAGTCTTAGCTTGTGGTGCAGCCCCACTTCCCAGTAACATTATAACAGTCTCTGGTTGTGACATGACACATGCCAGATGGAGTGTAGTTCTGCCCTCCTTCATGTGTTCGCATCCTCCTCGGATCACGTAGGATGGTAGAGGCGGGAATTTATGTGCCACATGAAGAATGAGAGGCACTATGTCCTTCCTGTTGTAGCGGATAGCCATGTCTAAGTGTGGAA
Organism: Tachysurus fulvidraco; assembly: GCF_022655615.1. NCBI lineage: Eukaryota > Metazoa > Chordata > Actinopteri > Siluriformes > Bagridae > Tachysurus > Tachysurus fulvidraco. Next base: position 1,907,984 of record NC_062525.1, read on the forward strand.
CATATGACTGACAGCCGCAGACATTCTTACCTGTCATGACAAGAGCACCGTCTAAGAACTTATTCAGCAAGTATTGTGCGTAAGCTCGGTGGCCGTCCAAGATGGCATTCATCAGTGCCTCAGATGGAGTGTATGTCAGTGGCCGGCTGCCTGCTTCCCAGTGCACTATCTTCATGTTGCGCATGTCCTCCAACATCTCCACAGGTACATGTGCGCTTACAGCTTCGCTAAATGATAAGAACTTGCGTCCCTTGTACATGCCATCCATCTTGCCAGGCTACACTAGGTATTATGAGACATACAGTATTGTAAACTTTTACATTCCGGAATATAGATTTAGAACTTTCTTTCATTCATCACAAATACATGCACACGTCACATTTGCCTGTTTATAGAACGAACACTACAGTAATATTTACATGATTATTGTGGTGTTTGTGTTGATTTACAGAATAACACAAACACTACAGTAATATTTACATGATGATTAGTGTTTGTGTAATATTACTGTATTGTGTTATTGTGTAAATAAACACAAACGCTACAATAATCACGTGAATATTACTCACGATGCACAATGTACGACACACACTGTACTCACACTATACGACACACACTGTATTCACACTGTACAACACACACTGTACGACACACACTGTACTCACACTGTACGACACACACACTGTACTCACACTGTAAGACACACACACTACAACACACACACTGTACGACACACACACACACTGTACGACACACACTGTACTCACACTGTAAGACACACACTACAAAACACACACTGTACGACACACACACTGTACGACATACTGTACTCACACTCTACGACACACACACTGTACTCACACTGTATGACCCACTGTACAACACACGCACTGTACTCACACTGTACAACACAAACACACTGTACTCACACTGTATGACACACACACTGTACTCACACTGTACAACACAAACACACACTATATTCACACTGTACGACACACACCGTCCTCACACTGTACAACACACACACACACACACACACACACACACACACACACACACACACACACACACACACACACACTGTACTCAAACTGTGCAACTCACTGCACTCACACTGTATGACACACACTGTACTCACACTGTACCATTCACACACTATACTCAGAGATCTATTATTTTTTATGATCCATCTCGCCTACTACGATCAAAAGGTGCAGGCTATTTGGTAGTAGCTCAAGTACTAAAGTCTCCAGCAGGGGGCAGAGTTTTTTCTCACAGAGCCCCACAGTTATGGAACAGACATCAAGCATCGTGTTAGTTCTGGCAGGCCACGTCATCAAGCGTGCATCAGCTGTCCATGACGCGCACCAAACCGGTTACGACATCCATATTACCCGACCATTTAAATTCCCATTCATAGAGCCGTTCTAGCGCTTCGCTGCTGCACCAATCTAAACTCCCTCCTCCAACCCCGACTCCACCATGCAGGAACCCGTGTGCGCTGTACCAGTTTACGTCATAAATCTCCACATATTTTTCTCTCTCTCTCCCTCTCTCTCTAATTATTTATTTATCTATCTATCCATTCATTCATTTATTACTTTCCAAAAACGCAAAGCAAGCATATCAGTACTATGCATGATTAGTGGTTCTGTTATACGGGGTTCTATTCTATTTTCTAGTCGCTGCTCCTCTCCCCGCTCTATACGTGCATGCCCACGGACGGGCACGTGGATTCTTGCCCAGAACAGAACCAGACCGCCAACACTAACTGTATGCATATCATCTAATAACTTAATTTATTAGTGCTTGGGACTCAGACACAGTCTCATTGTTTAAGTCTAGGATAAAAACACATTTGCTTAGTTTAGATTTTTATGAATAGCTTTTCTTAGGTAGAGTACTTAAAATTTTAATTTAAACGTTTTTTAATTAATTAATTTATTTTTAACTTTAATTGTATATATTCATTTATTTCTTTTTAATCCTTATTTTTCCTTCTTTTTATCATTATTAGATATTTATTTCTTTTTTTTATCTCTCTTCGGTATCCATACTTCTGTAAAGCTGCTTTGAGACAATGGGAATTGTTAAAAGCGCTATACAAATAAACTGAACTGAATTGAAATTGTGTGTGTGTGTGTGTGTGTGTGTGTGTGTGTGTGTGTGTGTGTGTGCGTTTCTGTGCAGCCCGGGACATAATGACCCATGGACTGGCACCCGTCCGAGGCCTGGTGGTTGGGGACTCCTGCCCTAAGAGATGGAGATTTAGAATGGATTTTTAAAAATTTATGTAACCTTTATTATTTTGTCCACAATAATGTAAATGTCAACAATAATGTAAACATAATAATGATTACACTTAAATCATGTTTGGACAGAACACCAAAAAACAGACATGCATATTAAATATTGTTGGTAGCCAGAATTCATATAATAATAATAATAATAATAATAATAATAACAATAACAATAATAATAATCTCTCTTTTTGTAATCAGTGTTGTAAAAAATAAAACCTTCAAGAAAAATGCCAAATTAGGATTAGTCTACTGTTTAAGTTGATTTAAAAGACAATAGGCACATGCACTCAAATTTACATTACAAATTTATGCCAGTCAAACAGATACAAATTTGATATAAAAAAAAGGATGTTTCAGTAGGAGTTCCACCGCATTAAGGGCTGTGATGTAGTAGGTTTCAGAGAAGCTGGAATGGGCAGTTCATCCAGCCTTTCAAAAAAGTCATGAGAAGGTAGTTGAGCCAGAGTTTTTTGCATAGCTATGAGAAAGAGTGTCCCTGGAATTCTTCCAACCAAGTAGTTAAACATCTCCTCTCCCAGAACTTTGGACCAGTACTCTGGATCATTGTTCAGTGAGCTCTTCATTTTGAACCGCACTTCAGGCATGAACATGAGCAGCCTTTCCAGGCACATCTTGGCACGTATGTTCCCTTTGGAGGTCCGTAACTTTTCGAGAATGAGATCCAGTGGTGTCACACCATCACCAGCCTTAGCTTGTGGTGAAGCCCCACTTCCCAGTAACATTATAACAGTCTCTGGTTGTGACATGACACATGCCAGATGGAGTGTAGTTCTGCCCTCCTTCATGTGTTCGCATCCTCCTCGGATCACGTAGGATGGTAGAGGCGGGAATTTATGTGCCACATGAAGAATGAGAGGCACTATGTCCTTCCTGTTGTAGCGGATAGCCATGTCTAAGTGTGGAACATATGATTGACAGCAGTAGACATTCTCACCTCTCATGACAAGAGCACCGTCTAAGAACTTATTCAGCAAGTATTGTGCGTAAGCTCGGTGGCCGAGCACGATGGCATACAACAGTGCCTCAGATGGAGTGTATGTCGGTGGCCGGCTGCCTGCTTCCCAGTGCACTATCTTCATCTTGCGCATGTCCTCCAACATCTCCACAGGTACATGTGCGCTTACAGCTTGGGTAAATGACAAGAACTTGCGTCCCTTGTACATGCCATCCATCTTGCCAGGCTACACTAGGTATTATGAGACATACAGTATTGTAAACTTTTACATTCTAGAATTTAGATTTAGAACTTTCATTCATTCATCACAAATACGTGCACACGTCGCGTTTGCCTGTTTATAGAACGAACACTACAGTAATATTTAAGTGATTATTGTGGTGTTTGTGTTGATTTACACAATTACACACTACAGTAATATTCATGTGATGATTATTGTAGTGTTTGTGTTGATCTGCACAATAACACAAACACTACAGTAATATTTACATGATTATTGTAGTGTTTGTGTTGATCTGCACAATAACACAAACACTACAGTAATATTTACATGATTATTGTAGTGTTTGTGTTGATCTACACAATAACACAAACACTACAGTAATATTTACGTGATTACTGTAGTGTTTGTGTTGATCTACACAATAACACAAACACTACAGTAATATTTACGTGATTATTGTAGTGTTTGTGTTGATCTACACAATAACACAAACACTACAGTAATATTTACGTGATTATTGTGGTGTTTGTGTTGATCTACACAATAACACAAACACTACAGTAATATTTAAGTGATTATTGTGGTGTTTGTGTTGATCTACACAATAACACAAACACTACAGTAATATTTATGTGATTATTGTGGTGTTTGTGTTGATCTACACAATAACACAAACACTACAGTAATATTTACGTGATTATTGTAGTGTTTGTGTTGATCTACACAATAACACAAACACTACAGTAATATTTATGTGATTATTGTGGTGTTTGTGTTGATTTACACAATAACACAAACACTACAGTAATATTTATGTGATTATTGTAGTGTTTGTGTTGATCTACACAATAACACAAACACTACAGTAATATTTATGTGATTATTGTGGTGTTTGTGTTGATTTACACAATTACATACTACAGTAATATTCATGTGATGATTATTGTAGTGTTTGTGTTGATCTGCACAATAACACAAACACTACAGTAATATTTATGTGATAGTGTTTGTGTTGATTTACACAATAACACAAACACTACAGTAATATTTACATGATTGTACAATAATCTACAATACTACAATAATCATCGGTTTGTGTTATTGCTATATGAACACAAACACTACAATAATCACGTGAATATTACTGTAGTGTTTGTACTATTATTGTGATTATTGTGAATATTCACAAACTGTGGCTCGTCTTACAACTGGCCGTCATGATGAAGGTGTTTTATTAACGTGACTTTATGGAAACGTTAAATAGTTCGGTGCTAAACGCGTCTTTACGGATTAACCGTCTCTCTCTCCTCAGCAGCTCTGAGGTAAAGCTCCACTTTGTTAGCTTTTGCTCGGCACGCACTATACCATGACGTAAAGTGGGCGTGTCTCCGGAGGTCTTGGAAAAACGCCTTCTTTCAAAAAAAAACCAAAAAAAAAAAAAAACCCAGCATACTACGAAGGACAAAACAGTCATACAGGTAGATTTATTTTAGAAAACAAATAAACAACCAAAAACTACGGTTACGGTTAGGATTAGGATTAGGGTTAGATCATAGATATATACGGGTTAGATGATCAAATAGGCCACGCCTACCTGATGACGCAATATCTGTTAGGCTGTACTGTTAATCCCTGGGAATAAGTGCCCTGTCGCGTTAGCTCTGTAAAATAAGGGGCAGTGACGTCACAGTGAGTGTTCGGGTCCGGGGAATAAAATCGACTTCTAATTCTAGATCTATTTCAAATTATAATCCAACCACGTCATTTACTGTATCTTATAGACCACGCGATACGTAAGATTATACAGTCCTCACTATTATTATTATTATTATTATTATTATTATTATTATTATTATTATTATTAGTAGTAGTAGTAGTAGTAGTAGTAGTAGTATTCATTATTATTATTATTATTATTATTATTATTATTATTATTATTATTATTATTATTATTATATGGACCAAAGACAGCTCTCTTTCACATGCCGGTGTTTTATTTTTATTTGACTAATATAAACTAATGGCATTTTTTATACATGGTGTTTTAATAAAGCTGCTCTTGAACACAGACTTTATTCTCATCACTTTTCTGTGGCCCTCGTGAGCACTAAACCTTTTTGGTGTGTGTGTGTGTGTGTGTGTGTGTGTGTGTGTGTGTGTGTGTGTGTGTGTGTGTGTGTGTGTGTGTGTGTGTGTGTCATTATGTTTAAAAAAGAGTACCGATGAAGTGAATCGAGTGGAAATTAAGGAGATATTCACGTGGTTTAAAGGTGAGTCAAATTCTTGTGAATCAGTTTAGACATAAACAGGATGTTAATCGGTTTGAATGTGTATTGAAGCAGGATGAGTGTTGATATCGATGCTCGCTTGTTGTAGTTATTAAAAACTCTGAATTAAAGAAGTGAACTCTGTGTGCTCTGTAAAGATGACTGATGAGAAGAAGATGAGGAACATGTGTGGAACAGCTGGAGCGTCCACTCTGAACATCAAATCTGAGCAGAAACCCAAGTGTTTCGGGGACATTGTGGACCTTGTTCTTCATCTGAGTGATGAGTAGGCTCGATTCATTCAGTTCACTTAAACTAGAGTTAATGTTTAGATGCTGATTCTCTCTCTCTCTCTATCTTTCTCTCTCTCTGTCTCTCTCTCTCTCTCTCTCTCTCTCTCACACTCTCTCTCTCTCTGTGTGTAAAGGGATTGGATGGTTCTGAGCAGGGGCATGACGAAGAAGGTAAGAGTTTAAGAATTACTAACAGATGTAAATATTAGACTGATTTGATTGATCTGGTTAATAAAGAGATGAATCAGGAGTTAACTGACACTGTTGTAATCATCACCTCCTGTGGTTCTGCGCTCATTTAAAACCGAGTGTGAACCGCAGCAGAGATCAGCAACTGGTTTCATTTGGCTGTAATGTCACTGATCACGTTTCCTATTTTTTTATCTTTTACTTCAGAAAGTCACAAGGGTGGAGTTTGCTGCTGCATGCACTACTATTGTGACGGCGGTGTCATCTGCTGTCGTGCAGCGTTTACTGAAGCCTCTCAGCAAAAGCTTTGGGGTCGAGGCGATTCTCGAGGCGAACAAAAAACTGAAGAAAATGGCAGAGTCAGAATCGAGCAAGAGCTCTGCCTCTGTCGCCTCGTCTCAAAGGTAAACTTTCACTATGAATACTCGTAGATCAACATCACTGTACTGTTTAATCAACACCTCCTGACCAATCAGAATCCAGAGTCAGCAGCATGGAGGTTGAGTGACTAATCACACGAGTTCAACTGGATGTTCAGAAAATGAAATTGAAGTGAAAATAATATTCAATCCTGTTATTGTTCTTTCTTCCCTGTGTGTGTGTGTGTGTGTGTGTGTGTGTGTGTGTGTGTGTGTGTGTGTGTGTGTGTGCGTGTGTGTGTAAAGTTCCCCTATGGAGGTGCCTGATTTCATCTGTCAACTCAGTCAGAAAATTGTCACTGAAATTAAAGGTGCGATGCTGGAGGCAATCCGTAGTACAGTATCAAGACTGAGGGTGAGTGCTTCATCACCCACGGAAGATTCAGTCACACAGCTAGATGATCTCAGCATCGCATGCACTAATGAGATATGTGATAAGATCCTGGCTCTGTATAACTTTGAAGAGGCTGAGAGTCAAGGAGAGTCAACTCCAGCATTGTCATCCTCCTTGGATGAAGTTGCCTCCATCTGGTCACGTTCGGTGACTCCTGTCTCTGTCACTGACGTTCCCAAAACGACGCATACGGCTCAGATGCCTTCTGATTGTGCTCCTCGAGCTGTCAGTGATGAGTTTATAAGCAAAGCCTCACAAATGATTGCTGAAATTCTTCTGAAAACTGACCAAACACTCTGTGCCTCGATGTCGTCCCAAACCTCCGTCTACAGTGAGGCAGAACTGATGGAGCTGGCCAACAACACAGCCACGGAAATTCTGCAGAAATCTTTAACGCTTTTACAAGCACATGTGTCATATTTCAGTAGCAGTGATGCTGACCAGTCTGGACCAGAATATGAGCAGAAGTTCCTCTCTTTTGCTCAAAAGATCCACATGGACATCCACAAGCAGGTGTTTAAGTTCGCCTGTGAGAGGAAGCAGGCTGTTTTAGAGAAAAACAAGACACTCTTGGAGGCCAAACCTGACGTCGGCACGGAGAACGTCGAGGAACCTGCCACTGTTGAGCAGTTCCTCGATAAAGCCACACATGTTATGAGCGAAATCCTGGTGAACAGGTTAAATACACACATATCCACCGATTTAATCAGTGCAAAAGACTCGGGTTCCATCAAGGTGCCATCGTTAGAACCGGAACGAGTCTCTTCTAGTAAGGTAAACAAGGCGATCAGTGGAGTAGATCTGGAGATGGAACGGAAAGCTCAGGTAGGTGAAGCTCAGATGAATGTTTCTGAAGCTGACACAACTCCCTACCCAAAGAGAACCACAGACATTTCCTTAATTCGCCAAGGTCTCTCTGGACAGGATGAGAGCTCTATAGATACAGAAGGGAAGTCTGGAACTTTAGACCAGGACAGCGCATACGTTCCTCTGCACCTTTTTTCTGTGGTGAGCAATCAGATGAAATCTTTCTTCACTTTCTTCTCTAAACGTGCTGCCGACGATAGAAGTTCAGCACGGTCAGAGAGAGAAGAGAACAGTGTCGTTCCCATCCAAACCGGTGAGGACGGCTTTGTTCACGAGCTGGAAGTTGGCCGGAGTTTATCAGATTCTGTTCTGTTGAGAAAGAAGAGCGTGGTACACATGAGGTTTCCTCCTCAGCTCATCTACACATTTGTAGAGGAATCCGCCAAGGCTTTACTGAGGAATGTGCTAGCCGATGAGTTGAGCACCAAAAGCAACGGACGTAATGGAATCAATAGAAGAGATGGAAGCAATGGAAGTGATGGTCGTTCCCCTCACACAGCTGAGGGTCAGGAGAAGATGCCTAAAGTTCGCTACGTTGTGAAGACAAACAGGACCTTGGTGGTTGTGGTATGCAAGACGACTTTCTAAATGTTCTGAGATTTTAACTGTAGTTAGCGATAACTGAACATCACTCCCTCGATTTATGGCATTAAACTGATTTGTCTTTTTATCTTCGTAATTCTCAGCATCCTAAGAAGCAGAAGAAGAAGCACACAGTTCCTCTACCTCAGGATGAGCATCTCGATGATGGTAAGTCTTTAAAATGAAATGACTGTGAGTTTTGACCATGTTTATGCCTCATGTTTATTAGTGTTTAATTAAAACATATTCTTGAGATTCTTCATCACTACTCCAAAATACTACTTTACTTTAAAGGTGGGGTCTCTGATATTTGAGAAATGCTTCTGAAAACTGAGTCGGGCCACCAAACGATACAAAAATCAAAACAAACCGGTAGCCAAAGAGCAGAAAGGGGCGGGTCTTGTCAATATGCGTGGCTACTGATAATCAAAGACAGGTTTTGCCATTTTGCTGTAACTCTGCTTCTTCTCATTTCAAGGCTCACACAAAAAATCAGTCTTCAAGACAATGGGCAGATTCTTCTCCAACATCTCCAAGACCTTCACCAACCGTGCCAACACTGAAACCGCTCCGTATACTCATCTCATGACTCATGACCCACCCGGTGAACGTTAACCAAGTTACCATGGTAACAGAGAATGGACGTAGGGGAAAAAAACAGAACAGAAAAAAGAACCAATGAAAAACATCCCTGTCCAATCAGAACAAAGAACCGCTTCCACTCACAAGCAAACAAACAAATAACCAAATAAATAAATTTAAAATTAAAAACACAACTCTGGTAGTTTTGAAGTTACTCTACAGATATGAGTTTCTTTGTGAATATTTATAAAGCGTGTTCATACGCTCACCGTCCACTTTATTAGGAACAGCTGATTTATGCAGTAATCCAATCAGCCAATCATGTGGTAACAGCACCAGCAATGAACTCATACATACTGTATGGAGGTCAAGAGCTTCAGTTACTTCAGTAATTTCTTGTTTAAGTGCTCGTCTGATTGAGTTTCAACTAAATTCGTTTATATTCAGTTCAATTCAAGTTTATTTGTATGGTGCTTTTTACAATTGACGTCGTCTCAAAGCAGCTTTACAGAACATAAACATAGAACAGAAGGTTAATATAAAGAATAATATAAAGATTAATATTAAATATATTTAAATGTGTGTGTATTTATCCCCAATGAACAAGTCTGAGGTGACTCAGGTGACTGTGGGGAGGAAAAACTCCCTTAGATGGTAAAGGAAGGAACCTTGAGAGGAACCAGACTCAAAGGGGAACCTCATCCTCATCTTGGTAACACTGGGGGTGTGATTATATATATGGGTAGTTGACGTGACATGGCTTTTTCACTGTCACAGAAGATAAACATAATTTATTTCAAATTTTCATAATTTAGAATACTGTAAATGGTTAAACATTTTCTTGTTTTATATGAATTTGTTGTTTTAATACCCAAGTTATTGTTAGTTTTTTTTTAGAACTTTGAGCCAAATCTCAAAATTGTCCTATGGTGTGACGGTAGACAACATTATTTCATAAATATTACATTTTAAAAATAAAGAAAATAATGTTTAAAAATCTTAATGAACACTCCTGGCATAATTGCGCAAGTGTCTATTTCACTAAGTGGCCATCACTTTTCATATATATACATTTCTAAAAGTGTAGGAATTTCATAAAGTTTGTCACAGAAAAAAATGTCCTTTGGTGTTATGCAAAAACCTAATTTTAAGTAAGTATTTCTCTCAGAATTGTTTAAATATTTAAGACCACTGAAGTTAAGTTTTTTGTCCTTTGGTGTGACATTCATGGTGAAAATGATTCTAATTAGTACTTTCATATAAAATAAATATCACTTTAAGAAAATAATGTTTTAATAATGTGAACAATTCTGTCTCAAGTATTTATTTTATGTTATTTAATATAATTTCTTAGTACTTTTTAAATGTCACACCATAGGACACATTTACAGTATTGTTTCGTGAAAAAGTGAAAAAAATATGTGAAGTCATTGACAAAATGAGTCACCAGTACTATTTTCTGAAACTGCAGTTTTCATACTCCACAAATATATGTATGTTTTCTTAAAAAGTTATGCTTTCCAAAAAAAAGTACTTTTAAAAGTATTTGGTCATTTGTCAACTACCCATATACAGTCTGATAAATGTTGTATAGATGTAAAAGTCCTCATGGAGTTCACATCTCCTCTTTAGTATCGCAGAGTCTAACTGTAACCTATTTATTAAAGATGCAGGACAACCACCTAGTAATGCATTACAATAGTCCAGTCTAGAGGTCATGAAGGCATGAACTAGCTTCTCAGCATCAGATACAGACAGGATGTTTCTCAGCTTGGTGATATTTCTAAGGTGGAAGAAGGCTGTGTTTGTAATATGGTGATATGATTTTTTTCAAGTTACTGTCTAATAAACACCAGGTCGAGCTACTAGTAACAGTACATCCCTCTAAATGGAAGTTAAGTTGTGAGAGTTTCTGTGTAATGGTTTATGGACTGATAAGTAGTATTTCTGTCTTATTAGAGTTTATTAACAACAGAAAATTACAGCTCATCTAATCTATTATCTCTTTAACATACACTCGGATAATTAGGACACTTCAGCTATTTCATCTGGATATATAACTGTGTATCGTCAGCATAACAGTAGAAACTAATCCCATGCCTTCTAATGATCTTCTCTAATGGAAGCATGAATATCAAGAAAACCAGAGGTCCTAGAACTGATCATTGAGGCACCCCATAATTAACTGGTAGTAAACTGGAGGATTCACAGTTTAATTCTACAAAATGGTATCGATCAGACAGGTAGGATTTAAACCAACTTAAAGCCTGACCATGAATACCTGTGTAGTTTTGTAAGCGATCTAGGAGAATGTTGTGGTCTATAGTGTCGAATGCAGCACTAAGGTCAAGTAGAACTAATAGTGACATACAGTCTTGGTCCGAAGCTAAAAACAAGTCGTTTGTGACTTTCACAAGTGCAGTTTCTGTGCTATGATGGGGCCTGAAACCTGACTGAAACTCTTCAGAGATATCGTTCTCCTGTAAGAAGGAGCTCAGTTAAATAGACACAACCTTTTCTAGTATATTAGACATAAACAGAAGATGTGAAATAGGTCTGTAATTTGATAGTTCATTAAATTAAGTTCCCTTTCGGAACTCGAGCTGCGTCGAAACGCTATGGGAACGCCCTCTGCGTGACCGCGCTCTGAACCACGTGTGTAATCTGACCAATAGGCTTTGGGACGTGACGTCATTGGTGGGTGACGTCGCGTAAACAGGAAGCTACAAATGGCTGCAAGATGGACAAGACGCTAGCTCCTGTGAGAGAAGGTAAGCGCCGCAGGGATGCAGGGAGTGTGGCATGGAGACGCAGCGTCTCGTTCCAGGCCGTAGAGGCCGCCACACTCCGGGTGGAGTGAGCTCGGACCCCGAACGGTGCGGGGAAGCCAGAGGGCTTGTGAGCCGACAATCGCATCCACTACCCATCTGCTCAACATCTACACAGCGGCCAGGAAACCCTTCCTGTTAGGGCCGCAGCAGACGAGCAGCTGCACCGATTCTCTCCATGGACTCGTCCTGCAGAGGTAAGTGACCAGTGCTTGCACTGGACACAGTCGGTTCTGTCGCTCCTGTAGGGGGCTGTAAATGGAGGAAGCTCTGGAGCGGAGAAAGGTCTCTCCTACCTCGGTAGAGAGACCAGCCGCTATGAACTGTGCCCCCTCAGGGGCCACAGCCACAGCCTCCACAGCTCTGGGCAAGGGGTGCACCAGGGTTCTGCTCCTACTTACCCCAGAGCAAACACTGTTCATACTTACCCCGGAGTAAACATTGCTCATACTTACCCCGGAGTAAACACTGTTCATACTTACCCTGGAGTAATCACTGCTCCTACTTACCCCGGAGTAATCACTGCTCCTACTTACCCCAGAGCAAACACTGTTCATACTTACCCCGGAGTAAACACTGCTCATACTTACCCCGGAGTAAACACTGCTCATACTTACCCCGGAGTAAACACTGTTCATACTTACCCCGAAGTAAACACTGTTCATACTTACCCCGAAGTAAACACTGCTCCTATTTACCCCAGAGTAAACACTGAGTCCTGACTCTGTACAATCTGACGTTTCACATGGTACATTCCTAAACCCTGTGACCTGCTTCTCATTGGCATATTTGCTGGTACTGTTCTCATCACCAGTCCTCTTTGCTGCTCCTCCATTACAGAGAGCGTGAGGCTGCATTGTTCCTTCACCAGTGAGTTTCCATTGGTGGCCACTAGGTGGTGTAGGAGTAACCATTCACAGACTTTATGGAAGAGGAAAATCTAGAGCTCTTGATGGACAGAGCTGATATTTTAAAGTGTTCAGCATTGTAGTACGTTGTGTCTGAGAGTTCGAGACTGGACTACTGCAACTCACTGCTGTCAGGTCTTCCTGTGAACACAATTTGTCCTCTGCAAATGATCCAAAATGCAGCTGCATGGCTTGCTTTCAACCTGCCCAAGTTCTCCACACCACCCTGCCGCTTTGCTCCTCTACTGGCTCCTGTAGCTGAACACATCAGATTTAAACACTGATGATTGTCTACAAAGCCAAAAACAGACCATCTCCCTCTTCCCTTAAAGCCGTCATCACTCCTCACACAGCACCTCACACCATCAGATCTACAGCACTGCTCCACTGGTCCCACCATCTCTCAGGGTAAGAGGTAAGTATATTCTGTTCTGGCACCAAGGTGGTGGAATGAACTTCTCCATTGCCCCTTTACCCCCGAGGCAGTTCGAGTGCAGGTTCGGAGTCTAATTCAGAACCAGTTCTTTCTTTTTCGACACACAAAGCACCGGCTCTGAAACAGGAAAAGTGGTTCTTAAGTAGCACCAAAACGTCGCTGGTCTAGACTTAAGAACCACTTGCATCAGGAGCTGTGGGTGGGGCTGGGGGCAGGGCTACTGTTAGCGCATGTACTGCGATATGATCAGTTTTCAGCACACATGATAGTAGGTAGCTACATGCTAAGGATAAATTTTTTCTGTGTTAATGATAAAATAACGTTATGTACTTTCTCGATTACAACCCCGTTTATACAGATTACACGGAGCCGCACGGACACGTCGGATTCGCCGTGTTTGGGTGTTAATGTAGGTTCACAAAGCCATGATCATTAACAGTAAAGCGACATCCACCATTGTTGTTGTTGTGTTTGTGTTTGTCACTGCTGCGCTAACGTTGCTGTGTAACGTGACACGTATACAGTGACTTCACACTCGGCTCTGTGATGCTCTCTAACCGATGGAAAGGCAAACCGGTTCTTAGAAGGTTCACCAGTGGAACCAAATTTGAACCAGCACCAGCACGAGCTCTGAACCAGCACCCGGTTCTTTTTGGTGCAAAAGGGGCATTAAGGGTCCGGACAGCTGAGTCACGCGATTTACAAACGACAGTTGAAGACCTACTTATTCAGGAAACACTTCAACTAGCACTTCTTTCCCTGTTTGTTGTATGTGTGTACTCACTCACTCACTCACTCACTCACTCACTCATCTCCTACCGCTTATCCAAACTTCTCGGGTCACGGGGAGCCTGTGCCCATCTCAGGCGTCATCGGGCATCGAGGCAGGATACACCCTGGACGGAGTGCCAACCCATCGCAGGGCACACACACACACACTCTCATTCACTCACACACTCAGGACAATTTTCCAGAGATGCCAATCAACCTACCATGCATGTCTTTGGACCGGGGGAGGAAACCAGAGTACCCGGAGGAAACCCCCGAGGCACGGGGAGAACATGCAAACTCCACTAACACAAGGCAGAGGCGGGAATCAAACCCCCAACCCTGGAGTTGTGAAGCGAACGTGCTAACCACTAATCCACCGTGCCCCCTGTATGTGTGTATTTATATAAAAATAAAACAAACAAACAAAAAAAAACTTTGAACAGTGTTTTAGTCTCATGGTATCTTAAGTACAGTATGTAACCTAATGAACCAGCTTTAATGTATCTAATGACAGAGACTTAAGCACTTGTGTACATCACTCGGGATAAGAGAGTGTCACATGATGTGAATGTAAATGTTACAATAACTGCTTTATTACACAGGAATTATGTTCTTGAGGTTCTAGTCTATGTAATAGTAACTCATTGTTAAAGTCACTTTTCCACCCTGATGCACTTCCTGTCTTCCTCCATGTTAGCACATCTTCCTCCCAGTAACGCATCGTATTCCAGGAAGTAACAGAGGAGCGTGATTGGTCGTTTTCAGGCTCTGTGTGTGTGTCATCGTCCTGCGTCACACATTTGTTATTTTTACACCTGCGATATATGTGACAGCTTCAACACACACACACACACACACACACACACACACACACACACACACACACACACACACACACACACACACACACACACACACACACTCATACATACACACTCACACACACACACAAAAGACTCTGACCTGAGAGCCACAGAGGTGTCATACTCACAAGGAAATTTCACTGATTCATTCAAGCAGAGGGAGCAAAAGTTTTCACACCCCTGTATACATCACTGTTCACTCTCTGCTTTTATCAATAATAACAACAACAATATACAAATAGTTACATAGTTAACCAGACTTATTAATAGTTAATAAGTTCTATAATTATTCTTTCTTTCTTCCTTTCTTCTTCTTCTTCTTCGTCTTCTTCTTCTTCTTCTTCTTCTTCTTCTTCTTCTTCTTCTTCTTATTATTATTATTATTATTATTAGTATTAGTATTATTATTAGGGTGAGTCTGTGCTTCCTCAGTCTCAGGTTCCTGTTCCTGGCTGCAGAAGAGGAACCTGCTGTGTCGATGCTGAGATGATATATGAGTTCAACATTAAGTGAAGCTCTTGACCTGAATCCAGATGCTGTATAAAATGATCTAAATGTTCCCTCAGTTATAAAGTGGACAGCAAGGATGTATCTGTATAAAGGCAGGGTGTTGGAGGGGCTGGAGAACAATAATGAGTGGCTGCAGGACATTGGAGCATGATGGAGGTTCCTTGCAGGTTTGGGAATCATTTCTGCAGATGGAGTTGGAGATGTCTGTATTAATGATGTCCTCAATACTGAGAAATACAGACAGATAATTTACCCATCATGCAACAGCATCAGGAGCAGGACAACAACCACAAACATACAGCCAATGTCATCAAGAGAGATTTTCATTGTAGAGAAGAACCAGGAGTGTTGGAGGCGATGGTTTGTCCACACAGAGCTGTGATCTCAACATCGTCCAGTCTGTCGGAGATTCTGAAGGATCTGAGGAAGCTTACATCAAGATCTGTAGTAAATTTAACAAACTGACGAGTTCCGTTAAAGACTGCGTGCAAGAGAAGATAGAAGACCTGATGATGTTTTTCACAACTAACACTGATGACTTCTCTTCTGTTCATTTACTTTCCATTTTGTTAATTGACAAAAAAAAGTATTAACATTTTTATTTTCTAAAGCCTTTAAACTTTATAGCATTTTTCATTCCTGCCTTATACCTTTACTGAATGTGTGTGTGTGTGTGTGTGTGTGTGTGTGTGTGTGTGTGTGTGTGTGTGTGTGTGTGTGTGTGTGCGTTTACACATATAGAGTATACACATGACATAAAATAAAATGGAAGGAAGAGACGTCAGCAGATTAGCGTGTGTGTGTGTGAGAGAGAGAGAGAGACACTTCCTCAGTCTGACTGGAAGGCGTCTCTAGAATCTCACCGTGTCCCCATGATCCTCACACACACACACACACACACACACACACACACACACACACACACACACACACACACACACACAGAGACACACACAGTCTCGGGATGAAGACTCCACACACACATCGTCTGTGCGTCCTCGTCTTCCTCGTCCTGAACACTGCTCCAGGTAAGTACACACACTTCTTCAAAGTAAAAACTGTTTTAGTGTCTGAAATTATAGCCGTTTGTGTGGAGCTGCGAGAGAGAGACGATAATCCGTTAATCACACTGTGCGGAATTAACGCCTACAGCGGGTCCGTGTGTGTGTGTGTGTGTGTGTGTGTGTGTTTGTGTGTGTGTGTCCTGATAGAGTTAAATAAAATGATAGATATATATTTTCAATGAACTCACTAGTCACTAGTGTAGAATATGAGACTGAATTAATTCCACACTGGCTCGTTAAGATGAACGTGACCGCTGTAACTGAAACACTTCTACAATTGTAGGTGTTAATTCAACACAGTAATTAACTCTAATCTAATGTTGGGTCACAGTTCATTTAGTTCTCAAAGAAAACGTCACGCTGTGAATAAGTAACTAGTCAATGTGTAGTTTCATTACTGTGTGTATAATTCTGTAGTCTGAGGTGTTAATCGTGTGCTTTATGTATTAATATTTTTATTTCAGCTGGTAATGTAATGCTTTCTCTATAAATAGTTAATAAAACACTGTAAGGTTAATTGTACATGTGTACACGTGTGTGTGTGTAAGTGTGTGTGTGTGTTTGTGAGTGTGTGAGTGCGTGTGTGTGTGTGAGTGCGTGTGTGAGTGTGTGTGTGTGTGAGTGAGAGTGTGAGTGCGTGTGTGTGCATGTGTCTGTGTGTGAGTGTGCGTGTGTGTGTTTGTGTGTGTGTTTGAGTGTGTGTGTGCGTGTGTGAGTGCTTGTGTGTGTGTGAGTGCATGTGTGAGTGAGCGTGTGTGTGTTTGTGTGTGTGTGAGTGGGTGTGAGTGCGTGTGTGTGTGCGTGTGTGTTTGTGAGTGAGATTGTGAGTGTGTGTGTGTTTGCGTGTGTCTGTGTGTGAGTGTGTGTGAGTGTGTGTTTGTGTGTGTGAGTGTGTGTGTGCATGTGTGTGTTTGAGTGTGTGTGTGTGCGTGTGTGAGTGCTTGTGTGTGTGTGTGAGTGCACGTGTGAGTGCGCGTTTGTGTGTGTGAGTGAGTGTGTGTGAGTGTGTGTGTGTGTGTGAGTGCGTGTGTGTGTGTGTGTGTGTTGTGTGTGAGTGAGGGGTGTGTGTGTGAGTGTGGGGTGTGTGTGTGAGTGAGTGTGGTGTGTGTGTGTGTGTGTGAGTTAGTTGTGTGTGTGTGTGTGTGTGTGAGTGCGTGTGTGTGTGTGTGTGTGTGTGTGTGTGAGTGCGTGTGTGTGTGTGTGAGTGCGTGTGTGTGTGTGTGTGTGTGAGTGCATGTGTGTGTGTGTGAGTGTGTGTGTGTGTGAGTGTGGGTGTGTGTGTGTGTGAGTGTGTGTGTGAGTGTGTGTGTGTGTGTGTGTGTGTGTGTGTGTGTGTGTGTGTGTGTGTGTGTGTGTGTGTGTGTGTGTGCACTTTGTATTAATACATTCTTCGTTTTTTCTTCTTCACCCTCCTGCTCCTTTCTTCTGCTCGTCTCCTGAAGCACGTGAGTCACAGTCTGTCTCTCAGTTTTGTCCTTTTTTGATTCTTTTATTTGCAAAACACATAGAAATTAAAACACAGACAAAATATATTGTTAACTAATAATAACCTGATTATAACTAATACACCTGATATTCATAAATGAGTGTTCAAGATCTCCTCAAACTCTAAGGCTCCACATCAGGGGACCTTAAGGGACATTTTTGTGAAGTTGCTAGAGAGTTTTCTTCTGCTGATGTATAGAAAAAAGACAGCTCATGTGATATGAGCAATAAGTTATAGCATATAGCATAACAACCTCCTGAGCAATAGCATAACAACCTCCTAGCATAACAACCTCCTGAGCAATAGCATAACAACTTCCTGAGCAATAGCATAACAACCTGCTAGCATAACAACCTCCTAGCATAACAGCCTCCTGAGCAATAGCATAACAACCTCCTAGCATAACAACCTCCTGAGCAATAGCATAACAACCTCCTAGCATAACAACCTCCTGAGCAATAGCATAACAACCTCCTGAGCAATAGCATAACAACCTCCTGAGCAATAGCATAACAACCTGCTAGCATAACAACCTGCAAGCATAACAACCTGCTAGCATAACAACCTCCTGGGCAATAGCATAACAACCTCCTAGCATAACAACCTCCTAGCAGGTTTTGGCTAACTCACTAGCCTATCGCAGTATAGATGAGAGCAACTTAATATCTGGTTGATAAAGTAAAAAAACACTTCATATCCATCACTTTGTGTAAAAAGATTTCTTTATTAAAACCTTTCTAATCTTTACTTTGAGCGAAATCACAAATGGCAGCTGTATTTCCAGTGGATTATGTGAACACCTGAATGTGATAGCTGTGAATGAGCCTGGGGACAGGGCTCAGCCACAGGGACTGAGCGGTAGATGTTTTGAGATCCGTTGAAATCTAAACAAGACTGAGATAAAAAAGTAAAGTCTTGGTTTGGAAAGAGCGACACACTGCGTAGTGTTTACTGAAGTGTACACACAGGTACAGACAAGCAGTTTGTTAGAAGATGAGAATTTCTAAGAGAATGGAAACCTGCTCAGGGACCTGAAGGTTCTCCAGGTTCTCAAGGTCAGTGAAGAAACCATAGAAAGATCCAATGTCTTGAGAAAGAAGAATTTTTTTTTCTTTTATTATCAAAACAAATCAAATCTATTACTCATTGGAAAAGGTCTAGTTTTTGAGAGGTGAACTTACAGAAGGATTTCTTCTCAAGCACAAATCCACAACCAAACACCTGAGTGGACCTCAGAAACCTCACTGTGGTGATGGTCCTTCTGCTGAGGCTGTTTTCTGTAGTAGCCTGAAAACCACGGACAGACCGACAGACAGACGGACAAATAGGCAGGCAGACAAACTGATGGACAGGCAGGCACACAGCTGGAGAGGCAGACACACAGGAAGAAAGACACAGACAGACAAACAGACAGACAGACAGACAGACAAACAGACAGACAGATGACAGAAAAACAGGCATTCAGACAAACAGACAGGCAGACAGAGTGACAGGCAGATAGACAGACAAGCTGATGGACAGACAGACAGGCAGACAAACAGACAGGCATATAGACAGACAAAATGATGGACAGGCAGGCAGGCACACAGATGGAGAGGCAGACACACTGGAAGACAGACAGACAGATAGCAAGGCACATGGCGAAGCAGGTGGGGGGAGCAAGGCACACGGCGAGGCGGGTGGGGGGAGCAAGGCACACGGCGAGGCTGGTGGGGGGAGCAAGGCACATGGCGAGGCAGGTGGGGGGAGCAAGGCACATGGTGAGGCAGGTGGGGGGACCAAGGCACACGGTGGCGTAGCAAGAGAGGGCTGAGCGACATCCACAGCCGAGCAGGAGGGCTGAGCAAAGTCCACAGCCGAGCAGTAGGGCTGAGTGCAACCCCTGACGCACCGCAGCCAGACCTACCTCTTGGAAACTAGGAAAGGGGAGGGAAGGTGTGGGGAAAACAATCCTCCTCCACCGAACAGAAAAAAACCCCCAAAAAATCGATGGGGCAAAACCCGGGCCTGCGACACCCCCCGCAGACAGGAAGTGGGGCGGCGTCCTCCACGGAAACCGTCTGTGAAGCGACGCCCCCCACGGGACAGGTGCGGGGGGATGTCACAGAACACCGAAAAAACAAAACAAAACTCAGGCTGGTGACATGGCCCGCAAACAGGAAGTGAGGTGGCGCCCATCACCGGAGAAACCGGAAGCAGAGCGTTGTCCCTTTTATATCTCTTCAGAAATGAAAGAAACTTTTGTCCTGAAGATTTTTAGCTACTGTTACCATTAACACTGGAGACTCCTTCACTAAATGTGAAATAAACATCTCCTCACACACACACGAGTAAATACACGTCCCTCTGATCGAGCCATTGCTATAGAAACGATCAGAGATTCTGTTATAGAGAATTAATCAACACCTTAAATTCAGCATCAGTCAGAATCCTGAGCTCAGCAGAGCTGTGGTGTAAAGGTCAGACAACGGAGTCGATATTCACTTAGTAAAGTCTTTTGTCTGCCTTCATTGATGAAAGGAAGCAGCTTTTTCTAAACCAGAAGGCATCATGATGAACTCCTGGTGTTCTCTGTGCTGCTGAAACACTTTTAAACTCATCACTATCGTGAATATGAATGATTAATACCCCGAGTAAAGGGTAACAGTTTGTATGGTTGTGTTTCTCTCAGTCTCATCCTGAGTATAAATTATATATACACCCTTATTTTTTTCAGGTCTGTCAGACTTTGCACCGTATTTCCATGAAAATGGGAACATGGCACTGTTTAGCATCTCTGAAGACACTCCAGTCGGTGAGGGACTCACGAATGCATCATACACACACATGGATACACACTCTGTATGACAGGGTTAATCGTCCACTCTGAGATTAGCCAGATGCTATCGTGTTATTGGTGTCAGTCATGTATGTGGGTAGTCATGAGGCAGATCCCTCGCTAATCCACGTAAAGCCAATTTCTCATGTCTCATTTACACATCTCAGGTTTAACATGGCAGTTTGAGCTACAAAACATGTTATCTTCAGAAACCTTCAACATTTCGACGGCTCTCTGTTGCTGCAAGACTTGGTTTTATAGCCAATATTATAGACGTAGCAAATTTAGTCACAAAACCTAAACGATTTCTAGCAATGAACACACATCTGACACACGTTTGTTTCTACCGTACACTCTGTTCCCAATACGCACATTAGCATTTGTGTAAAAGCTTTCTTCTTCTTTTGAGCTAAGTTAAAGTCCTAATTAAAGATTATAGATCTGTTCACACCAGTACTAGAGCTCCAGGTTTACATGGTCTGAAAGCTCATGTACGATTTCCAGCTCAGGTTCATATCAGAGTTTAATGTGAGAAAATCAAGTGGCTTTCACACTGAGCTCTAATCACCATGGTCCATTTCACAAGAGCAGGAGAAGGCAGTGTGTGTTCGCTCTCTGTACCTCACTGCGGTCTCCAACTGACAAACTGATGAAGTGCAGATGGAAAGCAAGGTGTTGATTAGTTTATTCAACACCGACACCAAAGTGTGGATGTGTGTCTGTATCGAGTCTAAGAGTGTTGTTTTCGGTGTGTGTGTGTGTGTGTGTGTGTGTGTGTGTGTGTGTGTCTACACTTTAGGATCTCAGGTGTTCACTCTGAATGGGACCGACCCAGAGGGAGATGAGGTCAGGTACGATATCAGCTTTGAAAACGGCTCTAAAGAGTATTTCCAGGTCGAGCCCAAGTCAGGACGGGTCACTGTGATCCAGGAACTGGACCGAGAGGTGAGAGGTGTAACATGACACTACACACGGAATACTCTAACATGACACTACACACGGAATACTCTAACATGACATTACACACTAAATACTCTAACACATTACTACACACTAAATACTCTAACATGACAATACACACTAAATACTCTAACATGACACTACACACTAAATACTCTAACACATTACTACACACGGAATACTCTAACATGACACTACACACTAAATACTCTAACATGACACTACACACTAAATACTCTAACATGACACTACACTCTAAATACTCTAACATGACACTACACACAAAATACTCTAACATGACATTACACACTAAATACTCTAACATGACACTACACACTAAATAATCTAACATGACACTACACACTAAATACTCTAATATGACATTACACACTAAATACTCTAACATGACACTACACACTAAATACTCTAACATGACACTACACACTAAATACTCTAACATGACACTACACACTAAATACTCTAACACATTACTACACACGGAATACTCTAACATGACACTACACACTAAATAATCTAACATGACACTACACACTAAATACTCTAACATGACATTACACACTAAATACTCTAACATGACACTACACACTAAATACTCTAACATGACACTACACACGGAATACTCTAACATGACACTACACACTAAATACTCTAACATGACACTACACACTAAATACTCTAACATGACATTACACACTAAATACTCTAACATGACACTACACACTAAATACTCTAACACATTACTACACACTTAATACTCTAACATGACACTACACACGGAATACTCTAACATGACACTACACACTAAATACTCTAACATGACACTACACTCTAAATACTCTAACATGACACTACACACTAAATACTCTAACATGACACTACACACTAAATACTCTAACATGACACTACACTCTAAATACTCTAACATGACACTACACACTAAATACTCTAACATGACAATACACACTAAATACTCTAACATGACACTACACACTAAATACTCTAACACATTACTACACACTAAATACTCTAACATGACACTACACTCTAAATACTCTAACATGACATTACACACTAAATACTCTAACATGACACTACACTCTAAATACTCTAACATGACAATACACACTAAATACTCTAACACATTACTACACACTAAATACTCTAATATGACACTACACACTAAATACTCTAACATGACACTACACTCTAAATACTCTAACATGACAATACACACTAAATACTCTAACATGACACTACACACTAAATACTCTAACACATTACTACACACTAAATACTCTAACATGACATTACACACTAAATACTCTAACACATTACTACACACTAAATACTCTAACATGACACTACACACTAAATACTCTAACATGACACTACACACTAAATACTCTAACATGACACTACACTCTAAATACTCTAACACATTACTACACACGGAATACTCTAACATGACACTACACTCTAAATACTCTAACATGACACTACACACAAAATACTCTAACATGTCATTACACACTAAATACTCTAACATGACACTACACACTAAATAATCTAACATGACACTACACACTAAATACTCTAATATGACATTACACACTAAATACTCTAACATGACACTACACACTAAATACTCTAACATGACACTACACACTAAATACTCTAACATAACACTACACACTAAATACTCTAACACATTACTACACACGGAATACTCTAACATGACACTACACACTAAATAATCTAACATGACACTACACACTAAATACTCTAACATGACATTACACACTAAATACTCTAACATGACACTACACACTAAATACTCTAACACATTACTACACACGGAATACTCTAACATGACACTACACACTAAATAATCTAACATGACACTACACACTAAATACTCTAACATGACATTACACACTAAATACTCTAACATGACACTACACACTAAATACTCTAACACATTACTACACACTAAATACTCTAACATGACACTACACACTAAATACTCTAACATGACACTACACACTAAATACTCTAACATGACATTACACACTAAATACTCTAACATGACACTACACACGGAATACTCTAACATGACACTACACACTAAATACTCTAACATGACACTACACTCTAAATACTCTAACATGACACTACACACTAAATACTCTAACATGACACTACACACTAAATACTCTAACATGACACTACACACTAAATACTCTAACATGACACTACACACTAAATACTCTAACATGACACTACACTCTAAATACTCTAACATGACACTACACACTAAATACTCTAACATGACAATACACACTAAATACTCTAACATGACACTACACACTAAATACTCTAACACATTACTACACACTAAATACTCTAACATGACACTACACTCTAAATACTCTAACATGACATTACACACTAAATACTCTAACATGACACTACACTCTAAATACTCTAACATGACAATACACACTAAATACTCTAACACATTACTACACACTAAATACTCTAACATGACACTACACACTAAATACTCTAACATGACACTACACTCTAAATACTCTAACATGACAATACACACTAAATACTCTAACATGACACTACACACTAAATACTCTAACACATTACTACACACTAAATACTCTAACATGACATTACACACTAAATACTCTAACACATTACTACACACTAAATACTCTAACATGACACTACACACTAAATACTCTAACATGACACTACACACTAAATACTCTAACATGACACTACACACTAAATACTCTAACATGACATTACAGACTAAATACTCTAACATGACACTACACACTAAATACTCTAACATGACACTACACACTAAATACTCTAACATGACACTACACAATAAATACTCTAACACATTACTACACACTAAATACTCTAACATGACATTACACACTAAATACTCTAACATGACACTACACACTAAATACTCTAACACATTATTACACACGGAATACTCTAACATGACACTACACACTAAATACTCTAACATGACATTACACACTAAATACTCTAACATGACACTACACACTAAATACTCTAACACATTACTACACACTAAATACTCTAACATGACACTACACACGGAATACTCTAACATGACACTACACACTAAATACTCTAACATGACACTACACACTAAATACTCTAACATGACACTACACACTAAATACTCTAACATGACACTACACACTAAATACTCTAACATGACACTACACACTAAATACTCTAACATGACACTACACTCTAAATACTCTAACATTACACTACACACTAAATACTCTAACACATTACTACACACTAAATACTCTAACATGACACTACACACTAAATACTCTAACATGACACTACACACTAAATACTCTAACACATTACTACACACTAATTACTCTAACATGACACTACACTCTAAATACTCTAACATGACATTACACACTAAATACTCTAACATGACACTACACTCTAAATACTCTAACATGACAATACACACTAAATACTCTAACACATTACTACACACTAAATACTCTAACATGACACTACACACTAAATACTCTAACATGACAATACACACTAAATACTCTAACATGACACTACACACTAAATACTCTAACACATTACTACACACTAAATACTCTAACATGACATTACACACTAAATACTCTAACACATTACTACACACTAAATACTCTAACATGACACTACACACTAAATACTCTAACATGACACTACACACTAAATACTCTAACATGACACTACACACTAAATACTCTAACACATTACTACACACTAAATACTCTAACATGACACCACACACTAAATACTCTAACATGACACCACACAATAAATACTCTAACACATTACTACACACTAAATACTCTAACATGACACTACACTCTAAATACTCTAACATGACACTACACACTAAATACTCTAACATGACACTACACACGAAATACTCTAACATGACACCACACAATAAATACTCTAACACATTACTACACACTAAATACTCTAACATGACACCACACAATAAATACTCTAACACATTACTACACACTAAATACTCTAACATGACACTACACACTAAATACTCTAAGACAAAACTATACTCCAGCATCTGCTATCCTGCAGTGTGTAAATTGTTTCAGATGTTTGTGTATTTTATTTCCAGGTTGAAAATGAAATCGTGGTGTTGGTCAGTATCACTGATGGCAGGAATAAGGTAACACTGTTAAAAAGATGTTGTATTTCTCATTTTATGACAAATATTGAGGTTCTATTTATCTATTTATTTATTTATTTATTTATTTATTTATTTAAGAAATTATAATTTATTGATTAAATAATTTAATGTTTTCAAGTAGCATTTTATGGCACTGAAAATGAACACAGTGTACAACCTTTATAGTGGGTCCCTATTAGTTGTGAAATCAGTGTCATGTCTAAACCTTCATCAGATGAGGATGACTGCTCATGCTAACTTTAACTAGCTGACAGCATGAAGACATTAATGTGGATTGTTATTAATATTAAACTGGGTTTTAGTGTACACTGTGTGTATTAGTGTATTATTCTAATGAGTGTGTAATAAAGCTCACTGTAGGGCTGATGTTTGGGTTTTTACTTCCTCAGGTGGTAGAAAAAGTGCGCGTGTTCGTCTCAGATGCTAACGATGAAAAGCCTGAGTTTCTCGGCCTGCCCTACGTCGTCAACGTCCCCGAGGTCAGAAACGCTCTATATGTACTGTAGCTTCATGCTTTACTGATACATGTTTCACTGATACACTGATTTTTCTGTGAATTCTTGTTTTAAATACGATGCAGCTAAAGGGGCGGAGCTAGCGATAATTAGCTAGCTGTAATTACGGCTGCATTCGGAAAGGAAATTGTAGCTTAAAGTTGATATTTTGCTATTTTAGGACGACATAAATAAAGCATGTATAAATAAAGACTGAGTAATGTGTGTGTAAGAGAGTTATTAAAGCATTGAGCTTATAACGAAAGCGTGACTGAGGTTACAGAGGTTACGTTAATAACGTGATGTGTGTCGTGGTGAAGGACACGGAGGCGGGACGCAGCATCTTTAAAGTCCGAGCTGTGGATAAAGACCTCGGCTCTGGAGGAAGTGTGACATATTTCCTGCAGGTGAGATTATAAACCACGATAATCCTCATAATTTGTCAAAACGATTCATTAAATAATAACTGACCATGTTACAGCTTTGTTATTTTGTTGATTTAAATCCATGTTTGACAGAAAGATAAAGACCAGGATGGAACTCTGCTTACTGTCTCAGTCGTGTCACACACACACACACACACACACACACACACACACACACACACACACACACACACACACGCACACACACACACACACCCAGTCAGATTATAATCTGTAATGACTCACAGACAGAAGACCATCAGGGAATGTGCTGCTGCTTTACTGTATTACATTTAAGTCACACACTCACTCAAACACACACCCACTTACTCACACACACTTACACACATTCACACACACACTCACACACACTCACTCACACACACTTACTCACTCACACTTACACACACTCACACACACACACACACTCACTCACACACACTCACTCACACACACTTACTCACACACACACACACATACACATACAAACACACACACACACTCACTCACACACACTTACTC
This sequence comes from Tachysurus fulvidraco, assembly GCF_022655615.1. Taxonomy (NCBI): domain Eukaryota; kingdom Metazoa; phylum Chordata; class Actinopteri; order Siluriformes; family Bagridae; genus Tachysurus; species Tachysurus fulvidraco. The sequence continues at coordinate 1,935,497 of NC_062525.1, forward strand.
ACACACACTTACTCACACACACACACACACACACACACACACATACACATACAAACACACACTCACACACACACACACACTCACTCACACACACTCACTCACACACACTTACTCACACACACACACACATACACATACAAACACACACACACACTCACTCACACACACTTACTCACACACACTTACTCACACACACACACACACACACACACACACACACACACACACATACACATACAAACACACACTCACACACACACACACACTCACTCACACACACTCACTCACACACACTTACTCACACACACACACATACACATACAAACACACACACACACACTCACTCACACACACTTACTCACACACACTTACTCACACACACACACACACACACACACACACACACACACATACACATACAAACACACACACACTCACTCACACACACTTACTCATTCACACTCACACACACTTACTCACACACACTTACTCACACACACACACACACACACACACACACATACACATACAAACACACACACTCACTCACACACACTTACTCATTCACACTTACACACACTCACTCACACACACTTACTCACACACACACACATACACATACAAACACACACACACACTCACTCACACACACTTACTCACACACACTTACTCACACACACACACACACACACACACACACACACACACACACACATACACATACAAACACACACACACTCACTCACACACACTTACTCATTCACACTTACACACACTCACATACACTCACTCACACACACTCACTCACACACATACTCACACACACACACACACACACACACACACACACACACACACACACACGCATACACACACATGCATACACACACACACATACACACACTATCGCATACACATACATTAGTTGATGTAAATAACTGATGTATTTTTGTGGATTGTTTGTTTTGTTTAATTTCCTGTAGCTGAATTTGTGTTTTTTTTTTTATTAACAGATTAAATATATATAATTAAATATTAACTGTCTTTTTTTTCAGATGTCTCCCAGAACTAAGTTCACCATCGATGGTCACAGTGGCGTCCTGCGTATCAAAGCGGGTGAATCTCTCGACTACGAGACGTCCAGCACACACTTCATCACTGTGGTCGCCAAGGTGACGTTCACGCAAAACTCACCAGATCACATAATTCTAATTAAACTTATAATTAAAATGTCTGCAATGAAACTCAGAAATGACTCTGACCTGTTAGTTCCTCAGGAGCTCTCAGTTACACTGTTGTATACAGGACATTATTTACATTGACATTAATTCCTGTTCACTTCTGAGTCTGGTTCCTCTCAAGGTTTCTTCCTCATATCATCTCAGGGAGTTTTTCCTTTTCATCCTCACCTCAGGGTGGATCATTAGGGATTAATGTTAGAGATAAATAATAACTTCATGTTAGACTTTATTTTTATTCAGTTTCTATACTAATGTAAAGCTGCACTGAGACAGCGTGTGTTGTTAAATGCTCTGTAACATGAAATTGAATTGTTATGCTAACAGATCAGTAAATGTTTATGGTAATGTCTGGAGTTAAAGGAGTCTCCAGTGTCAGCAGAATGAGTGTTTATAGCTGCTATAACGTAAGTGACAACAGGAAGTCATTTCAATAAGCTTTAAGGTAATAAATGGACAAAATGTTCGAGGTGTTCTGTAATTTAACTAAATGCCAATAGTTATTATGTTACAACCTTCAGCTGGAGTGTGGTTGTTGTGATGTGTTCAGGATGGTGGGGGTAAATATAACGGGAGACGCCAGGTGATGACATCATCGGCCACCATCACCATTAACGTCCTCGATGCCCAGGACTCGCCTCCCAGTTTTGTGGGAACGCCGTATTTTGGATACGTTTATGAAGTATCAGAGCCTGTAAGTACAAGAAACTGAGATTATTATTATTATTATTATTATTATTATTATTATTATTAAAAGGCAGCGGCACAGGGAGGTTTATATATATATATATATATGTGTGTGTGTGTGTGTATATATATATATATGTGTGTGTGTGTGTGTATATATATATATTACTATTACACAATAAGCAGATGTACAGCAGCTGAACTGTACTGATGATGCTCTATAGTGCTCTTCTGTGTGCATTTTATTTATACATTTGTTTTATTTACATCATTTTGTTATCCGAATGTATAAAAGCTCGCTGTAATCTGGAGCTGATTTAATAAAACGCTGTGATTTATCTCAGGTTGAGAGACGCTCTGATGGAACCTGACTGTAATTAGCAGCACATTTTTATCACCTGGATCACGTCTCATTTGTGCGGTACATACATCATCAATCCTACAGGCTGCGCATAACATTTCCACCTCAGAGTTTTAGATATTACTCTTAATAATGAAATAAAATCATTTTTAAAATTATTGTGTAAAATAATCTGTCACATCATGATGTCACCCTGGGTGAAGCTGCTTAGACTGCACCATGTGGAGTACTGTAGCTGTGAACTTCTGCTTCAGCAGCATCCAATAACGAGTCAGGTTCCGAGTCTCTGAGCCACGATGCGTCGTTGATCAGACTCTAATCTAGCCGAGAGAGATCGCTCTTTCACACAGCACTGAGTTATAAAACAATGGTTGAAGTCACTGATCAGTGGACTGAAGAAGTCGCTTCATCCTGTGTGTCTGTTTTCACCTCCGAATCTCCGCCGTCTCCGTGTGCTGGAATCTACAGTAAAACCACACGATGGGGTCAGATTGGATTGGACTAAAGTGTTCAGTAATAACGATAGAACGATCGAGTTGTTCACGTAACTGGGTAGAAAACATTACCGCAGTCTGGAACATGACCATGAAGTCTGTTTGATTTTATTCTTCTTATTTTTTCTTATTTCTATTCATTCTTCTATCTTCACACACAGTCTGAGCTTTTATGTCACTGCAGGTTTAGAGTGTTTATAACTGTGAGACAAATGAAATCTGTAGATCTTTAAAACTTCTCAGTTCTTTTCACTTCCTGTGTTCAGGGTTCAGAGATTTTCACCGTGACTGCGAGAGACGGAGATCAGATCAACCCTCGTCCGGTCATCTACTCTCTCATTAACGGTAAGCAGCAGAATCAATCTAATTAACTCCTCGTTATATATAATCAGATTTTAATCAGAGATGAGCCTCATTATAATTCATGTACATTTACATTTATGGCATTTAGCAGACACCCTTATCCAGAGTGACTTACAACTGAGCAACTGGGGGTTAAGGGCCTTGCTCAGGGGCCCAGCAGTGGCAGCTTAGTGGACCTGGGGTTTGAACCCATGACCTTCCGATCAGTAGCCCAACACCTTAAACACTGAGCTACCCCATCCCCACATCCCACATGTACACACTGAATGAATAAAAACAACAAACAAATGAACAAATAAATACATCAAGACATGAAATATTTAATTCTCTATTTAATAAATCACATAATTCATTCATTATTGATGCATAATTAAAAAAATCATTCTTACGTACATATAATTAATTTATTAGTTAATTAATGTGTTATTTTTACAGATTTAAATGATTAATTACAGTAAATTAAAGTAATAAATTATGATTATTGTTATAGTTATCAATAATAATAATAATAATAATAATAATAATAATAATAATAATAATAATAATAATGCAAAAAAAAAAGATCCGTCTGATCAAACCCATATAAATCCTTTGCATTTTGTTGATGTTTTTGCTATGATATACAGGAAGCGATGGCTCCTTCAGCATCAACAGCTCCAGCGGTTCCATCATTCTGATGTCATTCCCCATCCAGCTGAAAAACGAGTTATATGAGCTGAAAGTGAAGGTACAGACTATTCTAAATGTGTTTGACACAAATGCAGATCAGCTGTGAAGCAATAATAAAATGTACAATGTTTTTTATCACGAGGCCTCGGAGGTGGGGCCCCAGAAGGAGCTGCTGGACTCGGCCGTGACGCTGGTGACTGTCCGTGTGGTGGATCTGAACAACCATCCGCCCACGTTCTACGGCGAGAGCGGGAAGCAGGACAGATTTGAGCTGACTATGTACGAACATCCTCCTGAGGGAGAAATCCTGAAAGGGCTAAAGATCACCGTCAACGATTCTGACCAGGTAACATACAGACGCTTTAATCTTCATCAGCAGTGTGAGTTTAGTTACACACAAACACCAAGATCTAGAGTTAGTTCTTTTTTTAAATTAGTAACTTTTTAAGACACATTATTGACCTTCATAAGTTTGATCAAATCGGTAACATAAATGACTGAACTTTAACATAACATAACTTGTTAAGGAAAACCTCAGAACCAGTGGAAAGGGTTTTTAGAGCAAACGTTTTATTATTTTGATTTTATATCTAGTAAAAAAACAAATTTGAAGTTTTGCCTTTAAAGGATTCTTATGTTCATGGAACGACAAAATTAAGGCAGCAGTCCTCAACATTCTGTAGATCAGTGGTCCCCAACCCCCGGTCCATGGACCAAATGTTACCGGGCCGCCCAAGGAACATTAAATTATTCCCATTTTATTTACTGTGGTGTATTTCTCTCGGGTTTGTGCGACTTTCCATGGACGAGAGGTTAACCGGGAGCTGAGAGACGTCACCTAAAGCCGCACCGATACCGCGCATGCGCAAAATATCATGATATGGGGCCGGGTTTAGGTGACCTCTGGAGCCGAGCGGCTGCAAGCGGCAGTGGTGTTGTAGCTTTGTTGGAGAGAGAAGGTGTGTATCGCTCTTCTCTCTGTTCACCGGTACTTTGTCATGTTTAACAGTGCTTGGTGTACGTGTATATTGTGTTTGCTCAAATTTAACCCACAAATTAGCAACAATGAGCAGGAAACAGACGTCATTAGAAAGTTAGAAACTCTGCCGGTGTTCTGGATTAAAGTCATGGCGGAAAACCCTGAGATTGTCACCACAGCATTTACATCACTATCGCCATTTCCGACATGCTATCTGTGTGAAGTGGGGATTTCTGCAGTGACGGCAACCGAAACAAAACAACAGAATATACTGGAAATAAGCGACACACTTCGGGTGTCATTGTCTCCTGTTACCCCAGATGGAACCGTCTCGTTGTAAAGAAACAAGCTCTGGGTTCTCAAACGAGTAACTATTTTAACTACAGTATGTAAATTAATTAAAATCCAATATTTATTACATATAGTAATTAAACACTTTTGCTTTTTTAATGAATATTTTAAGATCTAAATGAATAAGACCATTTAATGATAATAAAATTATAATAAAACATTTGCTTCGAGCTCAAATCCATGCAGCTCTGAGGTGTTCCTCAAGGCTCAGTACTCGGCTTTAATTTGTCATTAAGGTGACGTAGATTTGATCGTTATTTAACAGCCAGAGTGATGTATAAAGATTCTTCTGCTGATCTTCTGCAGTTTTGTCAGTTATTCATGAAACTCTATAAACATTCAGATGCTTCATGTTCTCACATCTTCTCAGTAAACATCATCAAGTCTATCAGATTATATGGATATTGATGTATTGTGGATGTACGGAGGTGTGTATGCTGTTTATAACTCAGTAGAAAACACAGCTTACTGTCTGAAGCTTCAGGAAGTGGCAGGAATATGAAATTATCACAAAATGTTAGTGCTGGAGACGGTGATAAAATTCACACAACAGCTGCAGGGAAGCGGAGCTCAGTGATCACTTTGGTGTTTAATATTAACGTCAGGTGTTATATTCTGACTGAGTGCAGACTCAAATACTGTACAGGTACATCACTGTATATCACTGTACATCACTCTACATCACTCTGTATCACTGTATATCACTCTATATCACTCTACATCACTGTATATCACTGTACATCACTCTACATCACTCTACATCACTGTGTATCACTCTACATCACTGTATATCACTCTGTATCACTGTGTATCACTCTACATCACTGTATATCACTCTGTATCACTGTATATCACTCTACATCACTCTACATCACTCTATATCACTTTATATCACTCTGTATCACTGTATATCACTCTACATCACTCTACATCACTCTATATCACTTTATATCACTCTGTATCACTGAATATCACTCTATATCACTCTACATCACTCTACATCACTCTGTATCACTGTTTATCTCTCTATATCACTCTACATCACTGTACTTCACTCTATATCACTCTGTATCCTTGTATATCACTCTACATCACTCTACATCACTCTACATCACTCTACATCACTGTGTATCACTCTACATCACTGTATATCACTCTACATCACTCTACATCACTGTATATCACTGTATATCACTGTATATCACTCTACATCACTCTATATCACTCTACATCACTCTACATCACTCTACATCACTGTATATCACTGTATATCACTCTACATCACTCTATATCACTCTATATCACTTTATATCACTCTGTATCACTGTATATCACTCTACATCACTCTACATCACTCTACATCACTCTACATCACTCTATATCACTCTACATCACTCTATATCACTCTATATCACTTTATATCACTCTGTATCACTGTATATCACTCTACATCACTCTACATCACTCTACATCACTCTACATCACTGTATATCACTCTACATCACTCTACATCACTCTACATCACTGTATATCACTGTATATCACTGTATATCACTCTACATCACTCTATATCACTCTATATCACTTTATATCACTCTGTATCACTGTATATCACTCTACATCACTCTACATCACTCTACATCACTCTACATCACTGTATATCACTCTGCATCACTCTACATCACTCTACATCACTGTATATCACTCTACATCACTGTATATCACTCTACATCACTCTATATCACTCTACATCACTGTATATCACTCTACATCACTGTATATCACTTTACATCACTCTACATCACTCTATATCACTCTACATCACTGTATATCACTCTACATCACTATACATCACTCAATATCACTCTATATCTCTCTATATCAGTCTCCATCACTATCATATCATGCTACATCACTCTATATCACTGTATGCCACTTTACATCACTGTATATCACTCTACATCACTACACGTTACTCTACATCACTACACGTTACTCTACATCACTACACATTACTGTTCATCGATCTACATCACTCTCTATAACTGTACATTATTGTATGTCACTCTATATCACTATAAATCACTCTGCACCACTGTGTATCACTTGTTATCACTCTATATCACTCTACATCACTACATCACTCTCTATCACTCTACATTATTGTATGTCACTCTGCATCACTCTGCATCACTCGACATCTCTCCATATCTTTGTGTTTCTGAACACTTTTTCATGCCTCAACCATGTTAAGTGTCCACAGTGTAGATCTCAGGTTTTAGAGGAATCTTTGATATCTTTTTATGACATACTGTAAGAAACAAAATTGACGTTTACTCCAAAAAAAAAAAAGCTTATAGCAGGAGTTTAATGTATGAGCATGTTTTTAAAGGTCAAATCAGAAAACAGACAAATGAGACAACGTTTCTCCAAACTTTCTGTGTGTGTGTGTGTGTGTGTGTGTGTGTGTGTGTGTGTGAGAGTGAGAGAGAGAGAGAGAGAGAGAGAGAGAGAGAGAGAGAGAGAGAGAGAGAGATTATTGTGCTCAGTACAGTTCAGTTCAGTTATTGAGAAGTCTGATGGCTTGTGAAAAGAAACTGTTACACAGTCTGGTCGTGAGGCCCGAATGCTTTGGTACCTTTTTCCAGACAGCAGGAGGGTGAAGAGTGTGTGTGAGGGGTGTGTGTGTGTGTGTGAGGGATGTTTGTTTGTAGTGAAGATTCTGTGTGAGGGGTGTGTGTGGGGTGAAGAGTGTGTGTGAGATGTGTGTGAGGTCCACGATGCTGTTGGCTTTGTGGATGCAGCGTGTGGTGTAAATGTCCATGATAGACAGAAGAGAGACACCAGTGATCTTCTCAGCTGTCCTCACTATATGGTGATCTCAATGGTCTCTGTAGAACATGTTCAGGATGGGGGGAGGGAGATGGGCTTTCCTCAGCCTTCATAAGAAGTAGAGACGCTGGTGGACTTTCTTGGTGATGGAGCTGGAGTTGAGTGACCAGGTGAAGTTCTCCGCTAGAAGAACATCAAGAAAGTCTTCACAACTAAAATTCAGACCCATATGCAGGGACAACATAAAAAGAGAGTCAAGAGACAAGGACAAGAGACAAGGACTCAGTAAACATGAAGCACAAGACAACGGGATTAAAGGCACACAAGCTACAGGGCACAAAACCTGCCAGAATGTCCCCCTAGTGTCCAGGCAGGGAAAAGTCCCAGCCATTACTGACACTTAGATTTTATGTGAATTGTAACTGAAGTAGTCTAATGCAGTTTTTCTTTTAAGGGTTTGCCCTCTTCAGGACAGAATGTGTATAGCAGTGTGAGTTGTTCTCTGATAGACTTCAAAACTCACTCACTCACTCATTTTCTACCGCCTATCCGAACTTCTCGGGTCACGGGGAGCCTGTGCCTATCTCAGGCGTCATCGGGCATCGAGGCAGGATACACCCTGTACGGAGTGCCAACCCATCACAGGGCACACACACTCTCATACACTCACACACACACACACACAACGGACAATTTTCCAGAGATGCCAATCAACCTACCATGCATGTCTTTTTGGACCGGGGGAGGAAACCGGAGTACCCGGAGGAAACCCCCGAGGCACGGGGAGAACATGCAAACTCCACACACACAAGGCGGAGGCGGGAATCGAACCCCCAACCCTGGAGGTGTGAGGTGAATGTGCTAACCACTAAGCCACCGTGGCCCCCAACCTCAAAACATTTATTCTTTATTTGATTAAAAATTTTAATGGTGATAAACTGCTGCACTCTAAGAGGAATAAAACCCCTGACCCGTGGGGTCGAGACGTTAGAGGAAAATAATCCACTTCATATGATTCCTTAAACAATGCAGAATAAAACTCGCTATAAAGTGTCAAGACCTTTCATGATTAATTATTATGAAGTGTTACACAGACTCCTCCAACACACACACACACACACACACACACACACACACACACACACACACACACACACACACACACACACACACACACAGGAGCAAACATCATCATCCTCCTCACACTGTGATACGTCTCATGTTTTTTTTATGAACTGTTTAATAACGTTATTTTGTGTGGATTTATTTATTTTTTTTGTCTCAGGGAGCAAATGCTAAATTCAGACTCAGACTGGTTGGACCTGGGCGTGTTCTCCGTGTCGTTCCTCAGACCGTTCTCAACGAAGCCCAAGTCACCATCATCGTAGAGAACTCAAGTGCCATCGACTATGAGAAACACTCCTTCTTAACATTCAAGGTACAAAAACCACCTGAACACCGAGGTGCAGTTCACACAGTGCTAGATTTTACACAACTTCTGCTTAGAGGAGGGATTAGACACAGTGAGCCATGTTGTTAGAGGAAAATAATCACCCCTGGGGTGGTGATGGTGTGGGGTTACAGCTACTGTCCACTTGAGTTCCTGTTGTCACTTACGTTATAGCAGACAAAACACTCGTTCTCTCGTCACTCTCTCTATATTCTCTTTCATTTGAAATGAACAAAATTTAAAAAAAAATACGATCTTTTAGATTATCGTTACCATAGAAACCAAAATGTAAACTCCTCCGTCCTGCAGTGTTGTATAAAGTACCAGACAGCGATACTCGAGTAAAAGTACAAGTATCGTACTAGAAAAAGACTTCGGTAGAAGTGAAAGTCACCTTTTAGAATATTACTCAAGTAAAAGTCTTAAAGTATCTGATATTTACTGTACTTAAGTATCAAAAGTCATTTTCTGATATTTAATGTACTTAAGTATTTGAAGTAAAAGTAAAAAGTAAAATTCCAGCGATTTTCGGTAGGTATAAGATCAGGGGCAGTTCTAGGGTTTCATCTTTAGGGGTTTTATCCCTCAGTGAGAATTTAAAACAAGAAGAGTTTTATATTATATATTATATGACTACATAGTAAGCCAAAAGCTATGGTATTATTTAAAATGGTGAAAGTGGACACCAAAATTTTATGCATGATGTAATGATGTCAGTCTTGAATCAGATCAGTTCATGTGTGTGTGCGTTCTCTACAATCAGTGTGTCCGATGAATGACGTCATTAATAAACTAATATTCACAAAACAAAGACCGAATCAATAAATGTTATTTTTATTTAGTATTGAATGGATTGTTTGCATTAATATTGTGTTTGTGCTACAACTCTGGTAATAAGAATAGTGACATTTCACTGCTTTTGGTTGCCGTCTTTGCGGCTTTCCGCCGATTAACGTTATAGATAAACGCCTCCAGCTCTGACTGCGCGTGCACGCTGCGCGTACCTGTGCTTCTCCGTAGCGCGCGGACGTGCGTAATGTAATCTAGGAGCAGTGATTCACCAAACCTCCCTTATTGCAGTCGCACACATTTCCTCTGATTTTATTCTGTAGTAACGAGTAACGAAGACGCTTAGTGGGAATATAACGGAGTAAAAGTGTACATTTTATCTAGGACATGTAGTGGAGTAAAAGTGAAAGTTGACATCAATTTAAATAGCGAAGTAAAGTACAGATACGTGACATTTCTACTTAAGTACGGTAACGAAGTGTTTGTACTCCGTTACATTACAACACTGGCGTCCTGAAGATGACGTGTAACTTCAAGCTCCAGCTTCACCACTGACTGATAAACAGTGCTGACACTGGAGTCTCCTTCCACATCTGTTCATGAAACATGTCTCCATATGTTTAATCAAACGGTTGCTATAGAAACGCTAACGTGTCAGCACAGGAGCGTACAAATATGCTGTATCAGCTCTGAGGTGCAGATGAAGCCGAGCGAGATGAAACTTCATCAGGAACACGGTGAAGAAACGTCGACTGGATTTAACATTTTTATCATTAGAATGCTGTGTAATTTCTGTGTTTGTGGGTTTTTTCACACTGTTTATTAAATAAAAAATAAAGAGTACAACTGAAGATCTAAAACTGGGTGTACAAACTTTTTAACAAACATGATGATTAAAATATTTCCTAAAATGTGCATGAAACAATTTATTAATCAAAAACAATAATAAATAGATAATAAATTATTTAATAAAATATATAATATAAATAAATAATCTAGAATTTCCCTTCAGGGGTCGCCACAGCGAATCATCTCTCTCCACCTATCCCTATCTTCTGCAACCCCAACACTTGCACCCACTAGCTTCATATCCTCATTAATTACATAAATAAATAATCGAACAAATAAAATGACATCATGTTTCTGTTTTGTTTTTGTTTGTTTGTTTTTCTCAGTTGTTAGCAGTAGAAATCGACACCCCGGAGCGTTTCAGTGCCACAGCTGACATCATAATCCACCTTCAGGACGTAAACGACAACATTCCCAGGTTTTCCTCTGAGTTCTATGTTGCCAGGATCCCAGAGAACTCGCCTGGAGGCTCCACCGTCACGTCCGTCACTGTACGTACAACACAACACACTGCTAAGTTCCATTCAAACACACTCAGCAAAAGTAAGTGCCCCCTAGACCATTAACACATGGAACACAGTCTGAAGCTGATACACATTAATGCTAAAAAAGCTTGCAACTTCTTTACAAGCGTGTGTGTGTGTGTGTGTGTGTGTGTGTGTGTGTGTGTGTGTGTGTGTGTGTGTTTGCACTGTGTTTGTGACTCTGCAACACTAAACTTCCCACACACACACCCACACACACACACACACACACCTACCCACACACACACCCACACAACCAAGCACCCACACACACACACACACACACACACACACAAACACACACACCTACCCACACACACACCCACACAACCAAGCACCCCCCACACACACACACAAACACCCCCCCCCCACACACACACCCAACCACAGACACATCCACACACACACACCCACATACCACCCACACATACACTCACACACAGAAAGAGAGAAACAGAAAGATAGACTTGAAACAGAGACATTATACAAAAAAGCTAAATTCCTATTAAAAAACTGGCGCAAGCTTTTAGCCGCTAAACACTGTCTGCAAGCTAAAATTAGCATTAGCGTTCACAAAACTAGCTAGAAAATTCCTTAAATCCATTATGTTGAGCGTCATGGGTTTAACGTCACTGTAGAGAAGTTACTAAAATGCAGATTTGTTCACTTGATAATCCCAAAAACTTCAGTTCAGCTTAAAATTGATGAGATTTACATTCACTTTCTAAATCACTGGTAAAAATGTTCTTAAATAAGCCACTGAAAAAACTTCTAAATAAATAAGTAAATTTTTTTTTTATCATTTTAGGACATTATAATTTTATTTATTTATTTTTCCCCCCAAAACGAGGAGCTTAACATTTAGAATTAAATCCGTCACAGCACAAAATTCTGCATAGTGACGTGACATGGAAGTGTTTATTCCCCCACGTCGTTTGTCAGACGGCTGAAATCACAGTGTCTCAGGAACAGAGGTGTGACGTCGCTCTCGTTCTCTTTTCTTTTCTCACTTCTGCGTTTTTTAGAGTTAAACTGTGGATTTGAGAAATGTGTTTCTCTCACATCATCTCATGGAAAATGTCCAGATTCGAGTCCCGTCTTCAGAAGCGTCACGAATATACAGAGATGTTAATTAAGTTCTTGGCAGGAAGGCCGTCGTTTTCGGTCCGGCTGCGTCGCCATGACGATGAGTCAGACTCTAATGATAGCTCTGAATTGATTAGATCTGATGTGAGAACAGAGTCTGTGAATATTACAAACACAGGATACTGGAATATGTAAATTAAAAGACTTCTGATAAGATACAGATAAGACAATGAGAATTGGACTGTACAAATTAGACACCAGAGAATCCGGTGTAGATTTGACACTAGAAATTAGACAGTAAGGTTGGACCCCAGATATTGCATAGACAGGAGGGAGTAGATATTAGGTAGCAGACATTGGACAGTAGGAATTAACATAGAAATTAGACGGTGAAGATTAGACTTTGACGGTTAGATTAGAAGATTAGAAATTAGACTTGGACAGTGGTATAGATAAGACAGAAGAGTAAGCAGTTTGATTAGACACTATAGATTGGACAATGCTTTGTGTTAACTGTAATAATGGATTTTTCTCTCCAGGCATTGGATCCTGACTCAGGGCCTTGGGGAGAAGTGAAATATTCCATCTACGGCTCAGGATCTGATCTGTGAGTCCTGTGCAAATGGCTACTATCTATATTTACAACTCTACACGTTATATCTGATAGAACTGACAGACAGAATGTGGAATAGTTTATGTCCCCTAACTCACTGTCATTGTCCTGTAACTAACTGTCATTGTCCCCTAGCTCACTGTCATTGTCCCCTACCTCACTGTCATTGTCCCCTAGCTCACTGTTATTGTTCTGTAACTAACTGTCATTGTCCTGTAACTAACTGTCATTGTCCCCTAGCTCACTGTCATTGTCCCCTAGCTCACTGTCATTGTCCCCTACCTCACTGTCATTGTTCTGTAACTAACTGTCATTGTCCTGTAACTAACTGTCATTGTCCCCTAGCTCACTGTCATTGTTCCCTAGCTCACTGTTATTGTCCCCTACATCACTGTTATTGTCCTGTTACTAACTGTCATTGTCCTGTAACTAACTGTCATTGTCCCCTAGCTCACTGTTATTGTCCTGTAACTAACTGTCATTGTCCTGTAACTAACTGTCATTGTCCCCTAGCTCACTGTTATTGTCCTGTAACTAACTGTCATTGTCCCCTAACTCACTGTCATTGTCCCTTGGCTCACTGTCATTGTCCCCTAGCCCACTGTCATTGTCCTTTAGCTAACTGTCTTTGTCTGTAAGCTCACTGTCATTGTCCCCTAGCTAACTGTAATCATCTCCTAGCTAACAGTAATCATCCCCTAGCTAACAGTAATCATCCCCTAGCTAACAGTAATTGTCCCCTAGCTAACAGTAATCATCCCCTAGCTAACTGTAATCATCCCCTAGCTAACAGTAATTGTCCCCTAGCTAACTGTAATCATCCCCTAGCTAACAGTAATCATCCCCTAGCTAACAGTAATTGTCCCCTAGCTAACAGTAATTGTCCCCTAGCTAACAGTAATCATCCCCTAGCTGACTGTCATTGTCCCCTAGCTAACTGTCATTGTCCCCTAGCTAAGCTACGTAGTCATATGTTATCTCGTTTCAACTAAGTGCCCACTCACCGACTAAAGTGTCCAATAGTTTTTTGAAAATGTAATGAACACCACACCGGGTCAGATGTGGTGTTTAATTTACACTGTACATTGTGAGTATTCATGATGGGGTTTTATAATGAAACTGTAGTTTGTGGACATAAAAAGCCAGATATTTTGTTTGGTGGCCTACAAAGTCAGTATGGAGTAATTTGGGACACAGGCTCGGCTTTATCAGAGACTGAAGCTGAGAGATAATGAAGATGAAGCTGAGAGATAATCCTGTAATCCGATTGGACAAGTAAAAATAGCCTGGCAGTGTGAGTCAGGTCTAATTAGCATGTCATGTGATGTGACAGCAGGTAAGAGAGAGAGAGAGAGAGAGAGAGAGAGAGAGAGAGAGAGAGAGAGAGAGAGAGAGAGATAGAGAGAGACGTGTTGATGAGAGCAGAAATGTGTGGAAACTGTAAGAAGTTGTTAATGTATGCCTGGCTCAGACCTGGCACTGAAAGTGTGATGAGACAGACGTGTGAAAGCTGGCAGGTTTGAGGCTCGTTAATTCAGCAGCTGAGCACCTCATGGCTCCTCATGGTGCAGGGAGAAGTTTACCGAGGCTTTAAAATGGTTTTAGAGACTTAGATGACATTTAGCACTTAAATAATTTAATGTGAAAAAACTTTAATCAGAAAACGTTGGACCTCTTTTATCTGATCAAGAGCTACGAAGCTAATGTAGCTAACAAGGAATAAAATGTCTACACTGAGCTGAACCATGTAATGTAAATGATCTCATTAATCTTAGATGGCATTATGATCATTTCTGTAATCTTTATAAAAGTTTCTTCTTCATTGAGGTCTTATTATGATTCTCATTTAAACATTCATTCATTCATCCGAACTTCTCGGGTCACGGGGAGCCTGTGCCTATCTCAGGCGTCATCGGGCATCGAGGCAGGATACACCCTGGACGGAGCGCCAACACATCATTTGTGTATAATTTCCTGCCAAACATCTGTAATCATCTACCTCTCATTTTGTGATGATATTAAATGACTTTGAGATATCCAGATAAGCTGCATTTAGCTGCTGAAGCTGTGTGCTAAGCTCGATAGTCATCTAACTTCTAGTTAGCGTTCTAATGATTAAAAAGGGGTTGATATAATGTTTTATTTTAGATTTAGTTTAGTTTTCTGCAGTTGACAAAATCAGTGAGAAGCTAAGGATGCCAATCGCTAATTAGTAATCGCTTAGTAATCGCTTGAGTACTAAAACTCCTGCTTGTTCTTACTAGCTGTTAGCAAACAGGCTAGCTATTGACGTGACATACGGTGACCCAAACTCAGAATTCGTTCTCTACATTTGACCCATTCAAAGTGCACACACAGCAGTGAACACACACACACACACACACACACACACACACACACCCGGAGCAGTGGACAGCCATTCATTCTGCGATGCCCGGGGAGCAGATGGGGGGTTCGGTGCCTTGCTCAAGGGCACCTCAGTCATGGCCGGCCCGAGACTCGAACCCACAACCTTAGGATTACGAGTCAGACTCTTTAACCATTAGGCCACGACTTTCCCATTGTACATTCTGATCTTGGAAAATTCAGAAAATTCGTTCTTCGAGGGTTCTGCATGGAATATATTATAAAGAACCTTTAAGGGTTTTGTAAAAGTGCGGGTGATGAATCTTCTGACAGACCTGCATCGCTCTGAGTCTGATCATGTGTACTGAAGTTTTTTTTTTTCCATTTGTTCCACAGATTCCTCATCCACCCCACCTCAGGGATCATCTACACTCAGCCCTGGGCATCTCTGGACGCAGAGGTGAAGTCAAAGTATAATTTCTACTTGAAAGCAGAAGACAGCGAGGGGAAGTACAGCTTGGCCGAGGTGTTCGTCACGGTCCTAGATCAGAACGATCATTCTCCAGAGTTTAACCAGAACGCCCTGGAGAAGACCATGGTTCTCGGAGCTTCTGTGAAGATAGAGGTCTGCACCATGCTGAGTGTTGATCTGAGAATTTACACCAATTTTGATAAACTGTTCCTGAGGTTTCTCATGCTACAGTAGAACCTGGTGGTGAAGATACCTATGGGTTCACTATATTACTGGAAGGTTGTAATTTCAAATTCCCATAATGCAACAGAAATTCATGACATAGATCCTTATGAGGCACCACAGAACCTGAAAAACTGAAATGCAGCATAAGGAAACTTCAGCTGATCAATGTTAAGGCAGCTAGCAATAAGTGATAGCATTCATAGCATAGCTTTGTAGCTTCTTTGCTAAATGTGTCCCTGTGTGCAGGCAATGGATGATGATGCTGAGGAACCCAACAACGTGATTGAGTATTCCATCATGAAGACCGAGCCGAAGAATGTTTTTGACATCAACACCAGCACGGGCGAAATCAAGCTCAAGCCGTTCATCAAGTCCATGGAGACAGTGCAGAACATCACAGGACAGCATGACTTCAAGTGGTCAGTGGTGGTGCAGGCACGAGATCGAGGTTCTCCGTCGTTCATGACCACCGCTTTGGTCCAGCTTCAAATCACTGAAGCAGTAAGTTACTCTGCAAACCATAAAGTATCAGAACATTAATATGAGTCTGCTCTTCTGTCAGAGCTGCTGTTCTCCAGAATCAGCACATTCTGACCAATCAGATACCAGTGCATTAGAACATTTTGTGCTGTTTTTCAGAATCATCTCTCTGGCCCTGTGACAGCTTTTTTAATGCAGAGCAGAGACAATCCAGTAAAGGCTTTGGGCATGGCTGCTGGGGTCATTAGTGTGATGGTGATGGTCACTGTGGTGATCTCCACGGCGATGTACCTGCGCAACACAAAGTCTAACAGGATCGGGCCTTCCCACCGTGTCATCCGCCGCCGACGTGGAGAACCCCAGCACTGGAACTTCACTCTCGAGAACTCAAAGAACCCCAACAGGTCCCTTGCTGGTCATGATGTGGAGAGCAACCTGAAGAGCGACAGATCATGGTCCAAACCTCCACCACCGTGTGCACCACTCCTGCCTCCACCTCCACCGTGTAACAACCCCAGAATGAGCAAGCAGCACAATGCTGTGCCAACTGTCTCAGGCTCCCTAAGCTCGTGGAGCTCCAACGAGAGACCCAGCAGCAGCAGCAGAGATCCAGAAGATCAGCCTAACAAGAGGAGAGAGGGGACTGTCAGCTCAGCACTGGTCACAGAGCTGAAGAAAAGGCTGGAGCAAAAGATCATCGAGGCTAATCAGGGCTACTACTGCTAAAAACACTGGCTTAGCAAACATGCTAGCATAGATCCTCACTGCCAGATTAGCATAGATCACTCTGCTATCTCCGAAAAAAGAAGCAAAGGAGATTACAATCAGGAAACGCAACTCGAGGGTGGCAGTAGATCCGAGTTAATATTCTGCTTCTGCTTTTTATAAACAATACGCAAAGAAATATCGAAACGCTAATACTTCTGCTACGGCTAATAATAATTAGGTGTATACAAATAAAAGGTATGTAAATAGTGCTGAGGCGAACGGTTCTGGTTTCAGATTTCACTAATTAAAGCTGCTCCATATAAAGGAAGAAGCAACTAGAATTAAAGAGATCATTTATTTACTGTATCATTTATCGTAGTTTATAATGCAGTAGGTTCTCCAGAGTTTCTTCACTCTGACTCTGACTCTTAGACTCTGCTGAGCTAAACCCATCGCTAACATCTGCAGGAACAAAGAAGACATGTACAAAGAAAAGATGGAGTCAGAATTTTTCACTTTCATGTTTCTTTTTTTTTTGCGACACAAATTTCCCCTCTTTTGGTGTCTGAACTTTATTTCTCCGTACGTTCCCACAGATTGTGTTGCTTGTAGTTTGTTTCTTGTGGGCGTGGCCTGTCCGGCATTAGGGCTGATGTCATTCGATAGCTACTGTACTGTATGTGCTATCTTTTTTCTTGGAGCTAACCATGCTTGCCGTGTACATTTGCCAGAGGGGAAGCAGATCTCTACTTTCTACTGCTTTATGTTTCTCTATAATGTCTCTATACACATTTAATCCAAGGAAGCGTTCAGGCTAATCGTCTGTTAGCATGGATGTAGGATTAGTGTTGCACTGGAGCTAGGAAGTTAATGTAGCTAAGAAGTAATGTGTAAAATTTTCTTTAAACTTTCTGCCTCAAACCACACCCACTAAACAATAACTAATAAGGAGCGTAACTCCTTATTTGGTAGCATGACTCCACCCCTAGCCCCACCCCCTACAGGTTTGAAGGCAGAATTGTAGCAGAGGTTTAAATATGTAAATACGCTGTGCACTATAGTTACTGTGTAAGACAAATATTTAAAAATAAGAAGATATTAATTTACGAAAGATTAATGTTAATGGACATCATACACCGAGCACCAATCAGACATGAGACACCAGACATGAGACATTAGACAACAGACCCAAGACACCAGATATCAGACACCAGACATGAGACATTAGACAACAGACACCAGATATCAGACACCAGACATGAGACATTAGACAACAGACCCAAGACACCAGATATCAGACACCAGACATGAGACATTAGACAACAGACACCAGACACCAGATATCAGACACCAGACATGAGACATTAGACAACAGACACCAGACCTCAAACACTAGACATTAGACAACAGACATTAGGCATCAGACAGTAGACATGAGATATCACACATAAGACATCAAATACCAGACTTGATACATCAGACACAAGACATTGGACACATCGTTTCTTTGCTTTTCTTTACTTTTCTTTATATATACTAGTTTCCTCACCTTAGTAGGATTTTGTACTCAACAGTTGTTTCTTTAGTCAGCTCTTGTAACATATATATAATATACAAAAATACATGAATGTTTTACAAAAATCTAAATCAAATAATGCTCACGTTAAACACGTACGGAAGCGTATTGCATTCACTTCAGGAAAAAAAATCTACTCTGTTTTTAAGAATTAACGACTTAATTATCTCAGATTTATGAGATCATTTTTCATTAAAAAAAAAATGTAATTGTTCTGTTTTGGTTCTGATCCCTCAAAATCCTGCCAGGAGCTCTATTTTAGGTGGATTGCATGGAAGTAAACATGTCCCGCCTTTCAAGTTTAAGGGATCAGAAAAAAGGTAATTCAGAAAAACAGAGTAAAATAATTTTTTTCATGAAGATTATTCTCATAATTCTGAGATAATTAACTCATTAATTCATAAAAACAGTGAAAAAATGTTTTTCAAAATATGTATCTTATAATTTTGAGATAATTAAGTCATTAATTCAGAAAAACAGAGCAAAAAACTTTTTATTCATGAAAAATGATCTCATAATTCTGAGATAATTAAGTCGTTAATTCAGAAAATCAGAGCAAAAAAATTCTATTCATGAAAATTTATCTCATAATTCTGAGATAATTAAGTCGTTAATTCAGAAAAACAGAGTAGATTTTTTTACCTCAAGTGAACGCAATACGCTTCCGTAAACACTACTAACACTGACACTCATCTTATTTTAACTACGAAGCTCCTGTACCGAAATTATTCCAGCTGAAGCGTCACAGACTTCCAGAAGTTTCCATGCAGACCTTCAATGCTCTGTTTATGATGAAGCTGTAGCGATGTCTGGATCTGCTGTTCTGATTAAACTCGACAATGTTTCACGTCTCTTTTAATTATTCACGCTGCTCAGAAACTTCAATGTCTTTGTTTTATTTTGAATAAATATGAACAAACGTGACTGACGTGTGAGCGGCTGTTTCTCACTTACACATTAAAACAGTTTAGTAGATTGTTTATTAAATACAACAAGATTACACACACACACACACACACACACACACACACACACACACACACACACACACACACAACGATTTTCAAAGATTTTCAACAAAAACTCCAGATTGTTCCTGTTGAAAAAAGTCCAGTCATGTCCACACGATGACTCCAGGTTAATCTCACAACAAACACACTCAGTATAACATTTATTTTTTTCTTTTACATAAATCAACCAATCAGTGATCTGATAGCGATCAATACTCAGAGACAGGACATTTCTCTGTCTAATTTCAGGACATCTATTCATCATTTTAAGTTAGACTATTGTGGGCGTGGCCTGTTCCACGGATATTCCAGACCTAAAGCTTTCCTCTATGCTGTACAGCTGAGTAATGATCACTATTTTACAATATCTGCTGTCATACATTCCTCCACAGAACTTCAGCTATAGTGAAACACGTTAAAGCTAATTAGTGGAAAAGTAGGCGGGGTTAATTTAGAATAAAGCATGCGCAACCTTTCTGCCCAATCATAAAGCAGACATGTTGCAAGTTCCACCTACACAGAGGTTTAGCAAGTAAGCAAACAATAGCTAATCTAGGTCGTGTTGGTGTGTGTCAGGATAAAAAAAAACGCAAAACTTGCTGTCAATTAAGCGTGCTCTCGAATATTTGAATATTAGACCATGCCTATTAGGAGAGTTCTCCTCCAGTGTGTCAGTATCTTATTAACCACTTGTGAGTCAAAATTCGATTCCGTGTTTGTGGGAATTGACTCGCAGATATCTGGCATGTGGGTCAGTAGAGCTGTGCGCTGTTACCCTTCTGCACTCTGTCTTCCGAGCGCCGTCTCCACTTCTGTTCTTTCCCACAGTCTCTGTAAAGTCCTTCGTCGCTCGCCGCCTGGAGACTGTCAAATGTTCCCTGCCTGTCGTTTTCTTGCGAGTCCTTTGCTTCTCTCCTTCCCTGATTTCTGATGCAGACCCGAGTACAGCAATCCAAGCAGCGGATCCTGGTGTTGGTGGTACAGGCGAACATTCCTGCAGGAACCGCTAACACCATGGCGCAAACGATCACAATGATGTGGATGAGTCGCTCGCGCTGCTCTAATTCGTTCGTACTGCTCCCCGTCACAAAAACAATACACTGTTCAGGACGAGGCAACTGATTCTTCAGCGACACGCACACCTCGTACTTGGTAGCTGGTTCCAGATCGTTCACCGAGTACTTGTTGATGCCAGGGCCGACATACAGAGCCTCTTTTTTTGGAGCATCATAGCGACCAAAATGGACAGTAAACCAGGTTTCAGACGGTTTCTCTGTTGCCGCATACCACTCGATGGTTATACCGTACACCGTCTGCTTGGCGATTCGTATATCGATGTAGATGTTTTCGTTTACAGAAGGCAGAGGAAAGCCAGGGGACATCGCAAAGGAAGCGTTGGAGTGCAGGACGTTGAGCTGGATGCTAACAGAAGAATTCCCAATGAAGTTGCCGGCGCTGCATTTGTAGAGGCCGTGATCCGATGAGCGCACCGATGGGATGATTAATGCTGAGATGATCATATCTTCATTCACCTGAGACTGAGAAACTTCACAGAGAGGAACAGAAAAAAAGAGAATGTGAAGATGATAAGATCTTAAGATGATAAGATGATAATTTTTTTCTAAACAGTAAAGAAGTGAAAGTTTATTTTTTCATCGGGAAAACGATCTTGTCAAAATAGTGCTAACTAAAGATAGATTAATTTTGTTAAGCCACGCCTACACAACCTGTTCTCTTACCATCTTCCAGCTTGATGTGATGTCACAGATGCACGTGTTTAAAAAAAATGTAAGACGTGAAGATTGTCTAAGTGTTCCTCAGGAGGTCCTTCTGCCATTTTCAAATGCTATACAGGCATTATTTTGTAAACTGGATTAAATTATGATCTCAAAAAAATACATCTATAGAACATCCCCAGATTATCCATCTGCCAGTGCATACATGTTCACTAGTGTATTCTGTCTATCATAGACAATTCACCTCCACACCACTAGAGGGCAGTCTTACATGCACAGTTAGTACTTTATATTGCTCAGTTAATATAAATATCTCGCCTCGACTCGGTTCTAGTATTCTGGTGCTTTTGTGCATCTGCATAAGTGTGATCAGAATCCAGTGTGTTAAGTGGCTGCTAAACCGAGAGTCCAGACGAGTTTAGCACTAGCATGGTTTAGAGTTTCAGATCTACCACAGACAATAAAGGTATGTATTACATGGAGCTGCACGTACACGTTTTATTCGCCGCGTTTGGATGTTAATGTAGGTTCGCAAAGCCATGAGCATTAACAGTAAAGCAACATCCACCATTGTTGTTGTGTTTGTGTTTGCCGCTGCTGCGCTAACGTCGCTGGGACACGTGACACGTATACAGTGACGTCACACTCGGCTCTGTGATGCTCTCTAGCCGGTGGAAAGGCAAACTGGTTCTTAGAAGGTTTGCCAGTGGAATCAACTTTGAACCAGGACCAGCGCTAGCTCTGAACCTGCACCCAGTTCTTTCTGGTGGAAAAGGGGCATCAGTTACTTTGCTCATAGAATGGCTGCTGGTACAGAATAAGCTGGTTTGAGTATTTCAGAAGCTCCCGCTGGGACAACAGAAGAGCACATGAGGTTCCTCTCCTTTAGCCAAGAACAGTAATCTGAGGCTATCATGTGGTAAGAAGTAGAGATCGGAAGAAGAATAGCTGTCCTTTCCAGATCTTCACTTGTCCAATTTTAGCTACTCAATAAGCTTCTTTAATCTTGTACAGTGCGAATCAAACTAAACCGATGCTGTAATAAGTGTAAAAGTGCACTTAGATATCTCTAGTCGGCTTGTAATGCCCATAATGCTAATATCTTTAAGCTATCGTTAGCCTTTGTGAATTTTCAGTAGAAGGAAGCTAATAAATATATAATTTTCGTAAACCTCAGGAAATGCTGTTGTTATTTAACAAATACAAGATCTTCTGTTAGTTAAATTTGTTGTAATAATGTGATCGGACAGTAGACATGCTAATCATGTTTTTGCATCTGAGCAAGTATTAGCATGATTCGTCTGCTCCTCAGCTGAGCAGTTCCTTTACCTGTGAATCCTCTGATGGACTTTAGACTGTAGCTCCATCGAACCACAGCACCGGGCCTTGCCTTCACGAAGCACCTCAGCGTGGTGTTGGACCCTGGCGTTGCCGTGACGTTAGCATTGGGCGTAGAACTTTCTGGCCTTAGACAATTCCTCAGCTCAACCTCATGGAAAAATTTCCCGGCTTTGGTCTTCGGAGAGGAGCAGGACAGGTACGAGTTCATCAGGATGATAGGCGGACTGACGGATTTGACAAAGTCGACGAAGCCTTTGAGCCGGCAATCACACAGCCACTGGTTATCATGCAGCGCTAAGACCATGTTAGTTTCGCTCTCCTTCCACCTGCTGTGCTTTCGCCCCTGATAGCGAGGCCAGTTGAGGAAAACATCCGGGGGGATCACCGTAAGCTGATTGAAAGATAAATCTAAATAGGTCAGTGAGGGCAGGTGGCGTAGAGCGAACTCTGGCAGCACATCCAAACGGTTGTGCTTCAGATCCAGGATTCTGAGTTGCGGTGTTTCCTGAAAGGCCGTCCACGGAATGCTCCTCAGTTTATTCCCTTCCAGCCTGAGCTCAGTCAGGTTAGACAGACCTTCAAGGCTCTTCATATTCATCAGTGTGATGGTGTTAAAGTTCAGCCACAGCGACTCCAAGGCACTGATCGTGGAAAAAGCTCTTTGGGGTATTTCTGTGAGACGTGAATTCTCGATTCTGATTTTTATGAAATCTCCAGGCAGGTTCTCAGGAATTGATCCTAAAGCAGGTTCCATGCACAATAAAGACCTAGAAGAGACAGAAGAACATTGAACGATGTCGATTAACCACAGCTGATTTTATCTGTTTTATCAGAAGCTGTTGATGAAGTCTCTAGTCATAAAGCTTTAATGCACTCCTTATATATAATATGCTGTCATTTCTATGACAACCGCTTATTCAAAGGGTAAACAGTTCAAGTTAAGCTCTAACTAAGTTTTCCCACATCTTAAGGACAGAGGGGTCTTAAACTTTTTTGCAATGTTACTACTGAGTTGAATGAAACACCTGGGTACGTGGCGTTACAGGAAAATAACCATCTTCGGTTACGAGTGGTGACAGTAACTCCACATATTGTCACGTAATATACAAACGCAGACAGATCCTTCACGTCCAAGCTGTTTATCTCAGTAGTTTATTAGCTGACTCACCTTCCAGCACTGTCCTCAGTGCACGAGCATCCCGTCACGCAGATCCCGACCGCTAAATAGACCCGATAGAGAAGCAGCAGTGCTGTTAGCATTGAGGAGAACATGCTCACGGTGTGGCTGGGGGCAGGAGTGAGGAGCCGGCTGGTCTGCAGGACATGTCCGTGCGCTCGCACCACTTAAGCTCATTGCGCTTAATCCGACTCAGGCAACTCTCGAGGAGGTGAAGGATGGTACAAATTTATCCACAGAGCCTTTAGAAATCATGATACACATTAATCCACTCTAACACCGGAGCACAAGCCAGAAGATGGATGAATCCTCAGGATATCAGAGTGGAATGATTATTAGTCATTTATAATGCTTTGTGAAATGGATGAAATGATGACATTAGTGAATGTTTGACAGACGTGTATAGGGCAAATTTGTGTTGCGTTAGAGCACACAGAAGAGGATTGTGGGTAAGTGTAGTGTCTCGACTGATTGCCAGATGAGTTATTATATCATTTATTATATAGTATTATTGGAGACTTAAAGGATTAGCCGTTAGCAAGTTAGCTTCGCAAGTCTACAGGGTTGGGGTTTGATTCCTACCACTGAGCTGTGTGTGGACTTTGAAAGTTCTCTCCGTGTTTGACGGGTTTCCTCCCAGTCCAAAGAAATGTGTGTGCCCTGCAATGTGTTGGTACCCCAACCAGCCCTGTGAAGGTCCCTGGGATAGACTCCAGGTTCTCCTTCCATCCTGTGTAGGATAAGCAGTAAAGAAGATGGACCTTGGAATTCAGACTGAGTTCTGAATCAATCTCAAGAGTAAATTGTAAAGTTTTCAAACCACAAAGATTGCATTCAGTGCCTTCCGTCTTCCACAGCCGGGACCTGCTCATGCAAGAGGAGGGAAACTGAGGAAAAAACTCTCAACAAGAGTGCAGTGTCTAGCAGCAGTGCATTCTGGGATTCTGAGTAAAAAAAATATGTCACACGTGTTTTTTAGAGCTTAAATTAAAACTCATCTATTTGTATTGCTTACGTTTAAGTCATCATTCTTCCACATTAAACACCACAACATCCCTGTCTGACGTCACAGCACCAACACCGACCGTGTGTTTCATGCGGTTAATCAGGATAGAGTTGAACTTCACTCTTTAAACTCTTTGTTATTCATTTTACCCGAGACTTGTACTGTAGAAAGAAGATCCACTTTCCTTCCTGCTTTAACTTAAATAGATTCACTACTAACTGATCTCCTGGGTGTGTAGATGTCACTACAGGAGACGGTGCAGCAGACAGATTAGCGCTGAGTCTGATCACCGAGTCTGCTGGTTTTTGCACAAAGGATCCAATTAGCCAAAGTTCAGTTTTGTTTCAATTATCGCTAATAAGTAAGTTGCTTCTAACAGCTCTGAGAGATAAAACTCAGACTATTTAGTGACTTTATGGAGCAAATAAAAGCGTTTAGCTTGAGATAGTTACCGTATGACGATCGCGCTTGGTCTGATATCAGCCAAAAGTGTGGATCGGATATTAGAGGAACAATAACTGATCCTGTAACTAATAGAATTCTATTTATTTATTTATTTATTTATTTATTTTGTGAGAGGGAATGGAAATGTTTACATGTAAAATATAGACAGATAGTTTATTTTTGGTCGTATTTATTCTACTTGTTTGCAGTGTAGGTGAATTTAACCGAATAAATTGCGGTTCTGCTTCTGTCCATCTCTGTAATATTACCTATCATTTTGACTGGAAGTAGTTTTTAAATTTGGCGTCAGTTGATTTTCCAGGATTGAGTGTTACTGGAAAGTCTTACTGTACATCTCTATTTACTGTTTATTATATAAAACAATTAACCTAAAACCCAGAAGCCCTTAGCGTGAGACGGCGTCACTGAAACGCACAAAGCTTATTATCCTTAATCTCCCGGTAAGACAGAGCTGGACGCTTTCAGATTTAGATAAGACTAAATGACTGAGGAACCATGAACAGGTCTGAATCGTTGTGTTCTTCCCCAGTTACTGTACACCGCCAAGCTGAGCAGATTAAAACCAATGGAAACAAAACAGGTGCAGAATTAAAGGCGCAATAAGTGATTTATTTATTAAACAATGTTAATGGAGCGGAAGTGTGTCGTGTGGCTAAGAAAAGCCTTTTTTTTTTAAATAATTATGTCCCTGACACTCCTTAACACTCCACATGTCCATCTGTTTGGACAGTAAACCAGGCAGAATTCAGTCAGTGCTCAAAATAAAATACCTGCATACTTTATTATTTATTTATTTATTTATTTATTTATTTTGGACAATGCAGGAAAAAGGTTGGAAAATGTTGCTAGCTAAAAAACTCTCAAGAGCTCATGACAAAGAAATATTATGATGTCCCGATGCTGATGTACTTCATTTAGCTGGAGACCTGGGATTAGTCTCCTACATACTGTATACCACTGGTCCCTGGAGACAATGACACCTGAATTGTGTTGCTTATGTCCAGTTTATTCCGTTGTTTTGTTTCGGTTGCCGTCACTGCAGAGTTTCTAACTTCCTAACGACGTCTGTTTCGTGCTCATTTTTGCTAATTTGTGGGTTAAATTTGAGCAAACACAATATACACGTACACCAAGCACTGTTAAACATGACAAAGTACCGGTGAACAGAGAGAAGAGCGATACACACCTTCTCTCTCCACCAAAGCTACAACACCACTGCCGCTCGCAGCCGCTCAGCTCCAGACGTCACCTAAACCCGGCCCCATATCATGATATTTTGCACATGCGCGGTATCGGTGCGGCTTTAGGTGACGTCTCTCAGCTCCCGGTTAACCTCTCGTCCATGGAAAGTCGCACAAACCCGAGAGAAATACACCACAGTAAATAAAATGGGAATAATTTAATGTTCCTTGGGCGGCCCGGTAACATTTGGTCCATGGACCGGGGGTTGGGGACCACTGATGTATAAGACTCTAAACAATGACTGATTTAAGTGGATTAATTTAAAAAAGAATATTAGATGAATGAGATATTTGAATAATTTAATTGATCTAACTAGAGTTTTGTGTGAACGAGGTTCAACGTTGTGGCGAAACTGTACGAGTAAAACAGATGAGTAACTAATCCCCCCCCCCCCCCTGCCAGTTTAAACGTCCAGTTTTTTAATCTAAAATCTGTTTTAGACTCATTTTATCCCAAAGATAAGATGGAAAGATTCTTTCACATTCTGGGGGACGATTCTGTGTAAACCTTTCGAATAAATTGGAAAATAAACACTTTGTCACATTAACGCTGCGTTCGCACTTACAGAGCTTTTATCACTGCACGTCCACAGACAATGTTCTACTGGTTGCCATGGTAATGATGTTTATCGATGGGCAGCATTCCAAATCAGATTTCTTACTGATAATATTAAACATTCCGGATGGAGATGAAGGAGACAGTGTGTGTGCTCTTTCACCTGAGCTCTGCTGTCTTTGCTCTCATTGCTGCAAGATGTTGCTCCAGATTTGCATAAAGTTCCGATTTTCTAGTTTTTGTCATGTCCCTGTACACGTCTATTAACTGTGCTTGCTGTCACACATGTCCCTGTACACGTCTATTAACTGTGCTTGCTGTCACACATGTCCCTGTACACGTCTATTAACTGTGCTTGCTGTCACACATGTCCCTGTACACGTCTATTAACAGTGCTCGCTGTCACACATGTCCCTGTACACGTCTATATACAGTGCTCACTGTCACACATGTCCCTGTACATGTTTATATACAGTACCCGCTGTCACACATGTCCCTGTACACGTCTATATACAGTACTCGCTATCACTCATGTCCCTGTACACGTCTATTTACAGTGCTCTCTGTCACACATGTCCCTGTACACGTCTATTTACAGTGCTCACTGTCACACAAGTCCCTGTACACGTCTATATACAGTACTCGCTGTCACACATGTCCCTGTACACATTTATATACAGTACTCGCTGTCCCTAGTGTCCCTGTACACGTCTATATACAGTACTCGCTGTCACACATGTCCCTGTACACGTCTATATACAGTACTCGCTGTCACTCATGTCCCTGTACACGTCTATATACAGTACTCGCTGTCCCTCGTGTCCCTGTACACGTCTATATACAGTACTCGCTGTCACTCATGTCCCTGTACACGTCTATATACAGTACTCGCTGTCACTCATGTCCCTGTACACGTCTATATACAGTGCTCGCTGTCACACATGTCCCTGTACACGTTTATATACAGTGCTCGCTGTCACACATGTCCCTGTACACGTCTATTTACAGTGCTCTCTGTCACTCATGTCCCTGTACACGTCTATATACAGTACTCGCTGTCACACATGTCCCTGTACACATCTATATACAGTACTCGCTGTCCCTAGTGTCCCTGTACACGTCTATATACAGTGCTCGCTGTCACACATGTCCCTGTACACGTCTATATACAGTACTCGCTGTCACTCATGTCCCTGTACACGTCTATATACAGTACTCGCTGTCCCTCGTGTCCCTGTACACGTCTATATACAGTACTCGCTGTCACTCATGTCCCTGTACACGTCTATATACAGTACTCGCTGTCCCTCGTGTCCCTGGACGTTGCTGATCACTCTGTTCACTTTGTCACTATACGTTTGAACTTCTCTTTAATCTTATTGGAAAGACTGAAAAGACTTGATGCTGGTTTGCAAAGAGGAATTAAAAACATTAGAAATGCAATATAAAAAGTTTTCTAAATTTCTGTAAAATGTTTATTCATGCTCATGTTTCAAGACAAAAACATTTAAGAAATAAATATTTAAAACAAAAGAGAAATCATACATCATACACGACTAATACTGTACACAAAACTTTGAGGTACACGTGAGAGAGAGAGAGAGAGAGAGAGAGAGAGAGAGAGAGAGAGAGAGAGAGAGAGAGAGAGAGGGAGCGAGAGAGAGAGAAAGAGAAAGAGAGAAAGAGTGAGCGAGAGAGAAAGAGAGAGAGAGAGAGAGAGAGAGAGAGAGAGAGAGAGAGAGAGAGAGAGAGAGAGAGAGATTCTTCTCCTCATTTCCAGGCTTTCACTTTTTACAAGTGTTTCCTGAATTCTTCCCTTCTTCTTTATTTATTCATTCATTGCTCAAGACATTTTGTTTTAGAAAAGTATGTGCACCCCCTGGCCATCACTCCCATATGACACTCTTATTTATTCTCTTCTCTTTGATGTTATAATCAGCTCCAAACTTCTCTTGGAAGCTTCTGCACTACACGTTGGATATTGATGTCTGTGGGGATTAGACACAAGAGCATTAGTGAGATCAGACATCGATGTTGGTGATGGGCTCGATGCAGGACACTTGAGTTCTTCGCTCCGACCTTCATCTTCACACCATGTCTTCATGGAGCTCCTTTGTGCACAGGGACATAGTAGTGATGGAGCAGGGTTTGGACTCTTGGTTCCTTCAGTGTGTTTGAAGAAGAAGCTCATACGGGACGGGGGACGGGGGGGGGGGTGCTCAGGGGTGCAGATACTTTTGGTATTGTTTGTTTGGTATTTTAGTGTTTAAATTACACGTATTATTAAAAAGCAGTGACGATAAAGACACATCATTCTGACTCGTGGATTTACAGCAATTAAGTGTGTTGCTTGATGATCACATGACCACATGACCACATGATGTATCTTTGCAAGGCTGTGATGAGATTCCTTTACACATACAAGAACATTTCCGTTTTCAGTGACTTAATAAAATCTCTGGCAACCCAAGTTTGTATTCCAAGCATTCCAGGGATAGTCTCCAGATCTACTGACCGGAATTTAAACAGATACTGCAGATCAGGAAAAGAACGAATGGATAAATGACGTCCGTGTTTGATCCCGATGAGACTTTAGCAGTAATACTCATTAGGATGTCCTTCGGTTCTGTTGACGGCCTCCGAGTCGACGCTGGAGCGAGCTGAGAGCAGCCGGTTGGATTCGTCCTGGCTGAGGCGGTTGAGGTACTCTGCTTCCACTCCTTTAGCCTTGCCACCTGGTGTGAGCGTCTCGAAGGTCACGTAGGAGTCCTGGACGTCTTTCGATCTTCTTCCCATGAGCTTCTGGAGTCGTCTCTTCAGAGCACCGCAGCAAACGATCAGTGTGAGAGGCACTGCGATGACACACGCCACCGTGATCACCACCACGTTGATGAGCTTTTGAGTGCCGCTAGCACTTGCTGCCTCATCGGTTGAGAAGATCACACACTGCTCCTTCTTTGGGATTAGACCTTTCACACACACACAGGCGATATACTTGGTTTTTGGAACGAGGCCTTCGATGGTGACCCGATGCTTCCCAGGTCCCACATTGATGCGTCTCATGTCTCTTTCACCGAATATAGCATAAAGAACACTAAACCACGTAGTGTTGGTCGCAGACGGAGCTCGCCAGTTAATCAACACGGTGTGGTCGGTGTCTCCGATGACTTTGACGGAGCGTACCACTCTTCTCTCTGGACCTTGCTGGAGGGAGGAAGCGTTGGCCGCCAAATTGCTCAACACGTTACCCACGTCCATTTCTAAACCGTCCGCTGATGTTTTTCCATCCGACACTCCATCAGAGGTGCTGTAGCTCTCGATCTTAGATGACACTACGGATTTTGATGCATTAAAAGTCTCAACGATGGAGGTCGGAGGAATGTATCTTGCGATGAGCTTCTCCTGATAAGCAGCCCGTCCAAAGCCTCCATTCTTCTTGGTGCCAGATTTCTTTACAGCAGCCTCACTGACCTGCCGTGTTTCTGAAACAATGAGTGAGATCATGGCATTGGCACCGCCCACGAAATTAGAGGCTCTGCAGACGTATTTGCCGGAGTCATGAGAGGACGCGTCGAGGATGCTGAGGATGGACCAGGTGATGCCTTCAGCTGAAAGTTCCTCATGAACTGTAAAGTGGAAGGAGAGTGACAATCTGTTATTTGGCACAATTTCCATGCAGAAAGTGTAGACTTCTGTTCTCATCGGAAGATCTTTATTGGTTGTACTACATGGTAGAAACCCACCAAATTCCCTCTGGCTAGAGTGTCAAGTGTCCTAAATGTTATCAAGTGTGCATCTTCATCCTAGCACCAATTAGTTAGTCTATCCCTTAGAGGGAGCCGTGAATAGGCTTTGTGTAGAACCTTAAAAACGAGCTAAGAACCGTGATTTAAGGGCCATTCAGACCTCAGACCTCACACTTAGCTGCATAACTCAAATACAAGAATACTTTCTTACATTTATATTGATGTAGATTTCAGACTATGATCCTAACAATAACTTCTCTGTGCTTATTTTAGGTAAGTGGGAAAATAAATGAGACATTTTATTCACCGGTTCCATTGATGGCCTTTCCGTCAGCACGGGACCAGGTGAGTTGAGGCATCGGGACTCCGACTGTGCCACAGCGGAGCAGGACCTTGTTGCCTACCGAGCTACGAACTTTAGCCACGGCTGTGTGGACTCGTGGTAGCTGACACCTCTGTATCTCCACATCCACAAAGAGCACACCGGACAAGCTCTCCGGCTCCGAACAGCGCAGGTGACTGTCAGTGAAGGCAGATGTGGAGGACGGAGACTTCTGGAACTGAACCAGGTCAAACAGACGACAGTCACATTGCCACGGGTTATCATGAAGGCCTGCGGATAAAAAATAAGCTTTCTGAGCAAATTGATATTAATGCAAAAGGAATCAGAAAAATGATCTATTTATTCAATTTACCCAAAATTATCTTGGAATTCTCAGGCTCCTGAGGTTTTCCCGAGAACCACATCAGCAGCACTTCGGATGGCACAGTAGTGAGACTGTTACTGGACAAATCGAGGTAAGTGAGGTTTCTGATATAGACGGCTGCCTCGGATGGGATGCCGTCGATCCTGTTGTTGTGCAAATCCAGGAGCCTGAGGTCTGGCATGTCAGTTAAACTCTCCCACGGGAAGGAGGTGATGAAATTACCCTCCAGACGGAGCTCAGTGAGCATGCTCAGGCCACGAAAACTGTCCACATGGACAACGGAGAGAGAGTTGAAGGACATCCAGAGGAACTCAAGATTCCTGAGGGAGATAAAGGCCTCACTGGAGATGTGGGTAATGTCAGTCTTTTCGATACGAAGCTTTGTGACATCTGAGGGGAAGTCGGTGGGGATGGAGCCGAGCTCAGGATCACTGCACAGCACACTCCTGACCAGAGATAATCAGTAAACACAAAGGAAATGAACAGGGATAAAGATATCATCCAGATTTTATTTAGTAATAAACTAAAAGAGATACAAACTCATGATGATTAGGAAAACATCTGTGATATTTTTCTGTGAAGAAAAACGTGTTTCGTTAATGTTTCAGTGTCAGTCAGAGGATGTGAACCAGTCAGAGGAAAAGCTGGGACTTTAAGTTTCCCGACATCTTTTAGGACAGAAGAGTTTAGAGAGAGAGAGAGAGAGAGACAGAGAGAGAGAGAGAGAGAGAGAGAGAGAGAGAGAGAGAGAGAGAGAGAGAGAGAGAGAGAGGCTGGTGAACAGGAGCTCACTGGGTTATATACAGTACAGACCAAAAGTTTGGACACACCTTCCAAAAGTTTGGACACACCACCTTTTCAACAGGACAATGACCCCAAACACACCTCCAGGCTGTGTAAGGGCTATTTGACCATGAAGGAGAGTGATGGGGTGCTGCACCAGATGACCCGACCTCCACAGTCACCGGACCTGAACCCGATCGAGATGGTTTGGGGTGAGCTGGACCTCAGAGTGAAGGCAAAAGGGCCAACAAGTGCTAAGCATCTCTGGGAACTCCTTCAAGACAGTTGGAAGACCATTTCAGGTGACGACCTCTTGAAGCTCAGAGTGTGCAAAGCAGTAATCAAAGCCAAAGGAACCTAGAAGAACTTTGAAGAACCTAGAATATGACATATTTTCAGTCGTCTCACACTTTTTTGTTATGTACGTATATAATTCCACACGTGTTCATTCATAGTTTTGATGCCTTCAGTGTGAATCTACAATTTTCCTAGTCATGAAAATAAAGAAAACTCTGAATGAGAAGGTGTGTCCAAACTTTTGGTCTGTACTGTATGTATAGCTAGAAATATCAGTACAGCAGGATAATGTGTTGTTGTTTTTTTTTTTTTTAACATACTGCGGCGGAAGAAGAGACATGAAACAGATTTTTGTAGTAAAATAGTTTCTCCTCCTCATCTTTCAGTCCTTATTTATTACTCTAACAGCACACTGAAGTGTTTACAGACAAATTTCATTTCATCTGGAGAAAAGGATCGGGATCGATGATATTTAGTGTGCTGCGTTGTTCATCTGATCTAGCTGAGCCTGTACTATAAAAGATTAAAGAGCACTCGGGTTAATCTCATACTTACACCAGACAGGATTAAAAACCTGCTCTGTAAATGTTCTCCGTACACAAACGGGTTCTTACCGGGCCTTGGATCCGTCGCTGAGTTTGTGGTAAAAGCAGCTACACCGTACAGGACAGGCGGCGCTCGGGAGTCCGGTGGAGAACACCAAACCCAAACACAAAGACAGAACGATGAACATGTTGCCACTGTGCCCTAATGACTGGCTCGTGTTAAAAAACAGAAGAAAGAAGAAGATGAAGGATAAGAGATGTCTGATGGTGTCTCTGCAGCGGCAACATGGTGGTGTCTCAGTCGTCCATGTCCATGCTGCTACTGCTCTGAATCCCCAGATAAAAAAGGATAGAGCAGGATTAAGGAAAGGACGCGGGTTACTTTCATTTACGTGATTAATTCCTTCCTGGAAGCTCATAGGCCGCGCACTCGCCTTTTGTTTATATACGTTCAGGCATCCGATTGGACGGCTAAATATGGAGATTATAAAGAGTTTAATGACGATGGTCATGTTGTTCGTGCATCAGTTCAGTTGAGTCATGACGTGAGAAACGACACACTGACACATGGCTCAATAAATCCAAGAAAACCCCTTAAAGATATCCTAATAATCGAAGCATTAACAAGGTTATAGCTCTAGGCTGTGTTACAGAAGGTCAATTTATGCAACAGAAAAGTTTGACAGCTTTACTGTCTTTAATTTTAAGCCACATTTGACTTTTTTTTATCTATTTATAGTTAGAAAAAATGTCAAAAGAACTTATACGAGAAAAGAACGCGAGAGCGTCTGTCGTACACGTTCCCGTGAACGCGCCGTTGCTATAGAAACGTTGTTTTTAAATGATAAAGGTTTTCATTAAGGAGAAATTAATCTCAGATGTTCTTTTAGCTCTTTCAAAGCTCCACTAAGGCATCTGTTGTTCCCATGACCAGCATTTGTTGTTAGCCAAAATCCTCAGTGCTAATCACCTCGCCGTAAGTAGCAGTGAATCAGGATTACTGCAGCCAGGATTCCAGTTCTGACCCAAAATCTACAGCATGTACACAAGCCCAAGCATGTAAACTGTAGCCTTCATCACCAAAACGGTGGAGTTTAAAAAAATAAAGACACTTTGATTTTCCTTTACTGTATCTGTGGACATTCTTGCTGAATATGGAAGCCATGTATTCCTCTGAGGCTTGGGCATAAACTCATGGATAAACCTCAGGACCTAAATCAAAGGTTGCATCACGTTCAGCAACATGGTCACATGATCACAAATAACACGTTACATAACATCACCTTACAATATGAACTGATATATCCACACATCAACCATAACATTAAAACAGCTGCCTGATACTAAACAGGTTCCCACTGTGTCACTGCGAGAACTGATGGACTCCATCACAATCTCTGAGGTGTGATGTGGTTCACCATCATGACATGTAATAAACTGAGTTTAGTAAGTCCTGCAAGTTGTCAGGTGGATCCTCCATGGATCAGACATGTCCAGAACACCGCACAGAAGCTTGAACAGACTGACATCTGGGGAACCCTGAGGCTTCACCAAGGAGTCAACACCATGAACTCTTTGTCAAGTTCCTCAAACCGTTCCTGATTTTTTGCGGCACTTCGGCGAGCATCATCCTGCTGAACGAGGACACCGACGTCCATTTGAGCGCAGGACTCGGGGTTTCCCAGCAGGAGATGTTCTGACCCAGTCGTCCATCGCAATGTGGCTCGTATCAATTACAATTCACATTTGAACTTCTTCCATCAAAACAACATTGAGATCTGACTGTTTACTTCCTGTCTAATAAGCCCCACCCCCTGAGAGGTGCCACTGTAATCAGATCATCAACGTTATTCACTTCATCTGTCAGTGGCTTTAATAATGTGGCTGAGGTCTGGCTGTGTATACACATATAGATCCCCCAGGAAAAAGAGTGCCAACCCATCACAGGGCACACACACACTCTCATTCACTCACACACACACACACACACTACGGACAATTTTCCAGAGATGCCAATCAACCTACCATGCATGTTTTTGGACCGGGGGAGGAAACCGGAGTACCCGGAGGAAACCCCCGAGGCACAGGGAGAACATGCAAACTCCACACACACAAGGCTGAGGCGGGAATCGAACCCACAACCCTGGAGGTGTGAGGCGAACGTGCTAACCACTAAGCCACTGTGCTCCCCATGTATGTACTCATTTATAACTAAATAAAATTTTTTTCTCTCTCTCTCTCTCTCTCTCTCTCTCTCTCTCTCTCTCTCTCTCTCTCTCTCTCTCTCTCTCTCTCTCTCTCTCTCTCTCTCTCTTTCTCTCTCTTTCTCTCTCTCAGTCCCACAGCAGTGTATTAAGACATTCCTTCAGGCATTAGTCACTCTAAAACCTCTCACACTCTCATGTTTCACGTGAAGGAGGATATAAAATCCCGCTGCTATTTTGAAATCCTTTTCATTTCAGACTCATCTGGAGGAGCAGTGGAGTGACTGCTCACACTGTTACTGATAAGTTATTTACAAAATGACATCTCACATGTTACCTGAGGGATTCGTGGATTTTGACGTGTTTGTGTTCGGCTCCATGCTGCTGGTTGGTGGTAGGTGCCAATATTTATTCATGCTCTTATACAGTAATAGCTTAAAGTTAGTCTTTCCTCTGGCTGGTACACTGGAGACTCCTTCTACGAATGTTACAGGAAAAATATAAACTTCTCAAAAACGTCCATGTAAATATATATCGCTGTATGTATATATATATAACTCTGAGTTGTTACTATGGAAACAATATCATGATGGAACTGGTGTATTAATATATATTTACAAGTATATAAAGTGTCAGCTGTAATAAAATCTAATCACCAATCAGAAAGCAGAATTCAGCTCTGATGTAATAGTGATGTAAATATTTAGTAGTGTTAAAAATGTGTTTATCTTTTGATGCAAGTGTGTGTTGATTTACAACTACAGCTAGCACAATGCTAAACCGGTGGCTAAAAGCTACATTAGCTCTGACATAAAAATTGGAAAGTGTGTTGCTTTAATACACGCCTTATGTTTACCAGGCTCTAAGGTGTGTATGCCATAATACCACGTGTGTGTGTGTGTGTGTGTGTGTGTGTGTGTGTGTGTGTGTGTGTGTGTGTGTGTGTGTGTGTGTGTGTGTGTGTGTGTGTGTGTGTGTGGTGTGTGTGTGTGTGTGTGTGTGTGTGTGTGTGTGTGTGTTTAGGTTTGCTTGGCTTCTTCCTAAACTTCATATCCGTGTTGGCCTTCCTGAATGTGAAGCAGCTCAGGACTCCCAGTAACTTCTTCGTCTTCAGTCTGGCACTCGCTGATCTTGGACTCAGCTGTAACGGTCTGATCTCTGCTTACACCAGTTACCTCAGGTACATGTCACTCTGAGGTACAAGTCACTCTGTGCTACATGTCACTCTGAGGTACAAGTCACTCTGAGGTACAGGTCTCTCTGTGCTACATGTCATTCTGAGGTACAAGTCACTCTGAGGTACACGTGAATCGGAGGTAAACGTGAATCTGAGGTACACGTGAATCTGAGGTAAATGTCATTCTGAGGTACAGGTTACTCTGAGGTACACGTGAATCGGAGGTAAACGTGAATCTGAGGTACACGTGAATCTGAGGTAAATGTCATTCTGAGGTACAGGTTACTCTGAGGTACACGTGAATCGGAGGTAAACGTGAATCTGAGGTACACGTGAATCTGAGGTAAATGTCATTCTGAGGTACAGGTTACTCTGAGGTACACGTGAATCGGAGGTAAACGTGAATCTGAGGTACACGTGAATCTGAGGTAAATGTCACAGTGAGGTACAAGTCACTCTAAGGTACACGTCACACTGAGGTACAGGTCACTCTGTGCTACATGTCATTCTGAGGTACAAGTCACTCTGAGGTACACGGCACACTGAGGTACAAGTCACTCTGAGGTACAGGTCACTCTGAGGTACAAGTCACTCTGAGGTACAGGTCACTCTGAGGTACAAGTCACTCTGAGGTACAAGTCACTATGAGGTACAAGTCACTCTGAGGTACACGGCACACTGAGGTACACGGCACACTGAGGTATATCACTCTGAGGTACAAGTCACTCTGAGGTACAGGTCACTCTGAGGTACAAGTCACTCTGAGGTACACGGCACACTGAGGTACATGGAACACTGAGGTACATCACTCTGAGGTACAAGTCACTCTGAGGTACAGGTCACTCTGAGGTACAAGTCACTCTGAGGTACACGGCACACTGAGGTACACGGCACACTGAGGTATATCACTCTGAGGTACAAGTCACTCTGAGGTACAGGTCACTCTGAGGTACAAGTCACTCTGAGGTACACGGCACTCTGAGGTACAAGTCACTCTGAGGTACACATCACTCTGAGGTACAAGTCACTCTGAGGTACAAGTCACTCTGAGGTACACATAACTCTGAATTCATATTATTTGATTGTTTGTTAGAAGGATACTGTACATGTTATAGCAGTTATCTAATTTACATGGTTTGTGTGTTACTGTGTGTGTGTGTGTGTGTGTGTGTGTGTGTGTGTGTGTGTGTGTGTGTGTGTGTTGTAGATACTGGCCATTTGGTCCAGAGGGTTGCCAGATCCATGCTTTTCAGGGATTGTTGTCCATCTTGGTGGGCATCAGTTTTCTTGGTGCTGTAGC
>NC_062525.1:1981379-1988879 GCF_022655615.1 Tachysurus fulvidraco
ACTGAGACGTGTTATCTTTTACACTCGTCTGTGTGAGACTCATTAAACGCTAATAATCATTACTGTAACGTGATCTCTGAAGGTCTGAGTTTTCTCTTTTCTCTTATGCTCTCGTTCTTGTTTAGTTGCTCTCTTCTCGTATTTACTGTCATTTATTTTCAGGACAGAATGTTGTGCAAGGACGAGTCGCGGTCAAACTGCATCAGATTAATCAGATTAATTATAATCCACGTTAATCCGAAAACAAATTTGATGAATTTTTAATAGTCGCACATAAAATCTCTCCCGGTTCTGTCCATCGTCTACTTTTCTGTAATAACACGAAACACAGTGTTTTATTCCTCTGATGAATCAGACACAAACACACACACATGCACACACACAAACACACACACATGCACACACACAGACACACACACACACACAGACACACACACAGACAGACACACACACACACACACACACACACACACACACACACACACACACACACACACACACTGTGTAAGGCTGTGCTATAAAGCTACACATTTCCACAATGGATTTTGTAGTGAAATTATTTTAAAGGATTACAGAGAGTTTAATCTGGATTTGTTCATGTTTATGTAATGGTTCAAGAGCTCAATTCTCTAATTTATTACAAAAACAACATGTTTTTAAACTACAGTAAGCATCGAGCCAGAAACACACACACACACACACACACACACACACACACACACACACACACACACAGAGACACACACACACAGATAAAATTAACGTTAATGTAACACTGATGCAAGACTAATGTAAATTAATTGAGGTATTAACTCACTATGTTTCCAATGTAACTCTAATGTAACTCTAATGTAACTCTAATGTCACTCTAGTCTAAATTTCTTATCTCTTATAGAATAAAGGGACACAACATACAACATACATTCCTTCCTTCACCATCATCATCATCATCATCATCATCATCATCATCATCACTAAGTGGTTTCTCCTGGTCAGGTTGTAGAGGATCCAGAGTCTCTCCTGTGTACGTTGGACATGAGTCTGGGACACATCCTGAATGATTCTAAACACTGGCATGTTTCTAGAAATCAGAGAACTCTGAGGAAGCCCACATGGACATAAGGAGAACAGGAGAAAATAATAATAATAATAATAATAATAATAATAATAATAATAATAATAATAATAAGCCAATAAAACTTTTCTAACTAATTAATTTAAACTAGTAAACGAAGCTATACTACAGCGTCCTGTCATTCTGTCCTAATCTCTGTTTCTGGGAGCGAACATCGATTTTTATTTCTGTAGGAACCTTCTGTAGGGTCCCAGATCTGTCCATTCAGATTGTTCACTATATTACAGCGCCCCCTGCTGGATGCTTATTTCAGCTCTACTGGGGTTGGTTTAGAACCTCAGTGTGTTTATAACAGTGGTCTCTTTTATTAAACACCCCTCAGGAGGAACAGATGGTGCAGAATTTCACTCTCTCTCAGGATCCTGCGTATCATATGTTCAGCTTCTTGGTGTTACACACACTTGGACCATGAGCTCTGATTCATGGAGACTAAATGGGAAATACTGGAAATCTACAAAAAACTACACAGCACCCTCTTAAGGCTACACTGTGTTATTACACCAGTTTCTTAAGAGAATCAAGATGCTGTTTATTCACACCAAAACACGGCATGGTGTCAGTGATCCTGGGTTTGAGTTACTCACTTCAATTCGTATGCCTAAAAATAAAAAATAAAAAAATCCCCCCAAAAAGCACACTGAGGATGACTGTAGCTCACTGGTCTGAACAACACCACTGATACATGTTCCTGTGGTTCCTGGGCCAAACCCCAGATGCAGTTCATGAAGGTTAAATGTCAAAGTGAGACTAAGTATTGGTGGTGATATGGTGGGTGAAAAGAACCTGGAAAACAACCAGGGATTCTGGAGAAGCTTCTCCACCAACCCACACAACCCATGGCATGTCCCCAACCTTCTCAGGTGGGGTCTCCCCACAAGCAAAGTCTTGTATTCATAACCAGAGCTGATCTTAGTGTGGATCATGAGGATAACAGATGAACACACTGAACAAATGTCTTCACTTCACTAAGATTATTATTTTATCTACATGTCAGATGAAGAAATCGGATCTTTAACTCTATGTCGGATCCCTAACTCTAACTCAACCCTAACTCAACTCTAACTCTAACTCAACCCTAACTCAACTCTAACTCTAACTCAACCCTAACTCAACTCTAACTCTAACTCAACCCTAACTCAACTCTAACTCAACCCTAACTCTAACTCAACCCTAACTCTATGTCGGATCCCTAACTCTAACTCAACTCTAACTCTAACTCAACCCTAACTCTAACACATCCCTAACTCTAACTCATCTCTAACCCTAACTCAACCCTAACTCTAACCCTAACTCAACCCTAACTCTAACTCTAACTCTTACTCAACTCTAACTCTAACTCCACCCTAACACATCCCTAACTCAACTCTAT
Source organism: Tachysurus fulvidraco (assembly GCF_022655615.1). Classification (NCBI taxonomy): domain Eukaryota; kingdom Metazoa; phylum Chordata; class Actinopteri; order Siluriformes; family Bagridae; genus Tachysurus; species Tachysurus fulvidraco. Next base: position 1,983,884 of record NC_062525.1, read on the forward strand.
CTCTAACTCCACCCTAACTCTAACACATCTCTAACCCTAACTCAACTCAAACTCCACCCTAACACATACCTAACGCAACTCTATCTCTAACTCAACCCTAACTCTAACACATCTCTAACTCTAACACATCCCTAACTCTAACTCATCTCTAACCCTAACCCTAACTCAACCCTAACTCTAACCCCAACCCTAAACCCTAACTCAACCCTAACTCTAACTCCACCCTAACACATCCCTAACTCAACTCTATCTCTAACTCCACCCTAACTCTAACACATCTCTAACCCTAACTCAACTCAAACTCCACCCTAACTCTAACACATCTCTAACCCTAACTCAACTCAAACTCCACCCTAACTCTAACACATCTCTAACTCTAACTCAACTCAACCCTAACTCTAACAAATCTCTAACCCTAACTCAACCCTAACTCTAACTCCACCCTAACTCTAACACATCTCTAACCCTAACTCAACTCAAACTCCACCCTAACTCTAACACATCTCTAACTCAACCCTAACTCTAACTCAACTCTAACGCTAACTCAACCCTAACTCTAACACATCTCTAACCCTAACTCAACCCTAACTCTAACTCCACCCTAACTCTAACACATCTCACACCCTAACTCAAACCTAACTCTAACATTTTGTAGTGGAGATTATAAAGTGTAACATGAAGCTCAGAAAAAACGTTCAGGAAAATGACATTTTATCTTAAAATAAAATAATGAATTATTTGCTTTCACATACATTTCACAATACATATATAACGAAATACATTTCTAAATAAATAAATAAATAAACCAATCATTAATAATATTAACTGATGTTGCGGATGTCGTGTACTGTTATGATGTGAACACTAGGTGGCAGTATCTCTACACTCTGAAATATCGTATTGTCGGGAGGTTCTGAATATTGTTGATCTTACGGCTGTTCATTTTCAGTTTATTTTTCATTTTTAATTTGAATTTGTTTTGCTTAATTTTATATTTTATACTGTCTATATTTTATACTGAATGTTTGATGTACCGTTAATTAGCCAATAATCCGATTACATTATGTAGGTGTGTGTGTGTGTGTGTGTGTGTGTGTGTGTGTGTGTGTGTGTGTGTGTGTGTGTGTGTGTGTGTGTTTCTGGATTAATTATTAATCATAATTCCATAACGGGAGATTTATTATTATTATTATTATTATTATTATTATTATTATTATTATTATTATTATTATTATTATTATCATCATTCTTAAATAAAGCTTATTCGTTTATTTCTTTATTTCTTTATAATTTAATTATTTGCTGTGTATCAATGCCGTTTTATTTTTCAGTCCTTTTATTTATTCACTTTCAGATCTAGAACTGTATATTTTGCATCAACGTCTTTTTAACTTACACATTTACAGAATATTAAGGCTTTATTTTAGATGATAGGAATTTATTCATTTATTTTATTTTGGTTTCTATTGTGTCCCTTTCTCTCTCAATAACACACACTAACGTACCCATTGGGAAGGAGGTGATGCTCGTGTATCTCTCTTTCCACTTCTGATTGGTCAGTGCGATTCGGTTGAGAGAGAGAGAGAGAGAGAGAGAGAGAGAGAGAGAGAGAGAGAGAGAGAGAGCTCAGTACACAACGCTGTGAGTTCATACGCGCTAATGGCAGCAGCAGCACAGTTTGCGCATCCGGACAGTCTGACCAGAGGGACAGAGACAGAGAATAAGTAGAGTAACGTGAGGACAGAGACAGAGAATAAGTAGAGACACGTGAGGACAGAGACAGAGAATAGGTAGAGAAACGTGAGAACAGAAACACAAGATGAAAATAAAGGGACGGATGAGCTGAAGGCTGCGCGTAAAGACAGAAACTGGGGGAAAAAACTTCGCGCTTCGGCAGTGAAAGAAAAAAGAGAATCAGCAGTAGGTGAGATTTTGCTTTTCCTCCCTCTGCAGCATGGAGGAGTCCGGAGGGTCTCTCGCTCTGGCCAAATCAGCTGCTCAGAAACTTTCCGAGAGGACAAAGCAGCTCGGCGGTGCGGTGCACGACCCCGAGCGCCAGCGGAGGATTATCTTAGTGATCGTGTGCGTGGCGCTGCTCTTAGACAACATGTTGTACATGGTGATCGTGCCGATTATCCCAGATTACTTGGCCGACCTGGAGAGCGAAAATGAGGCAAAGACACACAGTAACACCACTGTCAGCACCAAGGAGAACCTGGATGTAAAGATAGGAGTTCTATTCGCCTCCAAAGCCATTGTCCAGCTTCTTGTGAACCCTTTATCGGGGACATTTATTGACCGAGTGGGTTACGACATCCCGCTCCTGATTGGGCTAACGGTCATGTTCTTGTCCACCAGTGTGTTTGCATTTGCTGAAAACTATGTCACATTGTTTATGGCACGCAGCCTACAGGGTCTTGGTTCAGCGTTCGCAGACACCTCAGGCATCGCCATGATCGCTGACAAGTACACAGAGGAGGCAGAACGCAGTCGTGCACTCGGTATTGCCCTGGCATTCATATCATTTGGCAGCCTCGTGGCACCACCGTTTGGTGGAGTGCTGTATGAGTTCGCCGGCAAGCGTGTACCATTCATCGTGTTGGCATGCGTGTGTCTAGCTGATGGTTTCCTGCTGCTCACTGTGATCAAGCCCTTCTCAGATCGGTCACGTGAGAACATGCCCGTCGGCACTCCCATCCACAGGCTCATGATGGACCCATACATTGCAGTGGTGGCAGGTGCACTTACGGTGTGCAATGTGCCACTGGCCTTCCTCGAACCCACGGTGTCCAACTGGATGGAGACCACGATGCACGCCAGTAAATGGGAGATGGGCATGACATGGCTGCCATCCTTCTTCCCACATGTTCTGGGCGTGTATATGACGGTCAAACTGGCAGCCAAGTACCCACACCTGCAGTGGTTCTACGGTGCTCTGGGCATGGTGATCATCGGTGCCAGCTCATGCACCGTGCCAGCCTGCAAGAACTTCGGACAGCTCATGATGCCGCTGTGCGGTATCTGCTTTGGGATCGCACTCGTCGACACGGCGCTGTTGCCCACGCTGGCCTTCCTCGTTGACGTCCGTTACGTGTCTGTTTATGGCAGCGTATATGCCATAGCAGACATCTCATACTCTGTGGCCTATGCCATGGGGCCCATTGTGGCAGGGCAGATCGTGCATAACCTGGGGTTTGTCCAGCTCAATTTGGGCATGGGCCTCGTCAACATGCTCTATGCTCCCGCTCTGCTTATGCTGCGCCACGTCTGCCAGATGAAGCCGTCCTTCTCTGAGCGGAACGTGCTGCTGGAGGAGGGTCCCACAGGACTCTATGACACCATCAAGATGGAGGAACGCAACTTGAAAAGGAAAGGACTGAGCACCACCACAAACATCAACACTACAACCAGTGCTCTGCCCATTGAGGACGGATTCGGATCGAGATCGTTCTCAGAGGAGGAGTCGTCCGGACCAGAGTACACTTAACATCATACTCTTACATTCTCTATAAAGGTTAGAGAAGGAGTGAGAGAAGGTTCTTTACACATGAATACATTCCATAATACATATTAAATGATGTAAGTTCCTGAAACAAATTCACTTTGTTTCTCATCTAATTATAATGATTTGTTCTTGGAGGTTTTTAACAACGGGTCACAGATGATACTGAAGCGGAAAAAAACCCTTAAAGGATTTTCACATGTTTGGTTCCATAAGTAACATTTTTTATGTCTTTATCCATGTAGTATCGGTGCCATAAAGAACCTAAGAGCAAACAGGTACTTTGGGAATGCTGCATATTTATTAGTTTACTTAAAGGACACTATTTTTTTAGAGAGGTTTCAACACAGAAACCTTCACAGAGAAAAACTGGCAAACATCTGACCTTTTTTTTAGTAGTCTTTTATAGTGCCAATTATATATCTATATATATATATATATATATATATATATATATATATTAGTGAACCAAAATCTATACGTGGATGTCATTTCTAGCACTTTTAATGTTTACAATTATAGTAATATTTAATTTCAATCTTAATTTAAATTTCTCCTAATGTCAACATGTTCCTGGTGTTCTGTGACACTGCAGATTCAACACGGTGTGTTATTAACACCGTGTTAATAAGGATTTAAAGCATTTCAGCCTCACACAGGAGTTTAGATCCACACTGCTGCTCATACTGTGAAGTTTTCATGAAAAAGTGAACCGTATTAAACCATGACATCAGACAAGACGCATTAACCTCACCGAGCTGCTTCTCTTACGTGTATAGGACGGATATGTACAGAAAAGATCACGACATATTTCACATCTATTTCCGTACGAACAAAAACGGTAGCTTATTTTGATGTAAAAAAAAATTGTGATTTTATTTGTTGTACAAAAATATATTTCAGCTTTAAGAAAATCTCCAGCTATTTAATTAAGAATATCTTTTAAATACTGAACTACAATATGACGTGTACATATCTGTAAATCAGTGTAAATTGGTGGTGTGTGAATATGTGGATATGATTACATATAAATAGAAATAAATAAATATATGTATGGAACTGTTTCAAACTATGTAAAGGCAAAACTATAAAGTGTTAAAGTCAGAACAACGTGGAGTTTTCTCATTTATGATGATTTTAATAATAAAAACTCTTGAAACAGGCGTCACTGTTGTACTGTGTCTGCTTTAACAACAACAAACAAACAAACAAACAAACAAACAAACAACAAAGACAGTCAATAGTTTTTAATTAAATTACCACAATGAATGATTTTTAATTCATGCTATTAAACATTACAAAGAAAAAATAATCCAGAATAAATTAGATGCATGTTATAATTTAATTTACTGTTTTTTTTGTTTGTTTTTAGTATTTTTATTTAGTTTTGTTATTTATTTAATTTTACTTAATTTACTTAAACTGTCACAGAGGATAATCTGAGATGATGGGAATTATTTGTAGATACATGAATACATTTATTGTTATAATCTT
>NC_062525.1:1993879-2048879 GCF_022655615.1 Tachysurus fulvidraco
ACACTACACACACAGACTATACACACTACACACACACTACACACACACTATACACACACACTATACACAGACTACACACACACACTACACACACTACACACACTACACACACTACACACACACACTACACACACTACACACACACTACACACACACTATACACACACACTATACACAGACTACACACACACACTACACACACTACACACACTACACTCATACAGTACACACACACACTATACACACATACACACACACACTACACACACACACTACACTACACACATACACACACACACACTACACGCATACACACACACACACACACTACATGCATACACACACACACACTACACACACACACACACACACACACACACACACTACACGCATACACACACAGACTACACACACTCACACACACACTACACACATACAGACACAGACTACACACACACATACTACACACACTTATACACACACTACACACATACAGACACAGACTACACACACACATACTATACACACTTATACACACACTACACACATACAGACACAGACTACACACACACACACACACACACACACACTACACACATACACACACACACACACACACACACACTACACACACTACACGCATACACACACACACACACACTACACACACTACACACACACACACACACACTACACACAGAACCTGTGCAATGATACATATCAATAGAGTACAGATGTGTATGTAATGGATTGTGAAGAGGAATTCATTCGAACAGAATTGAGACAAATCTCACATTAAATATCTCAGAGTAGCTCTGCACTGGAGCTACAAGGCTAATGTAGAGGCTTGATAACAGATATCTAGGTTCTGTGTATGATCCAGGTTTATGATTACTGGCTGGAGGACATGTACCTGAACAACAGACTGGCACTTCCTGTTAACTCCAGTCCCGTCCTGGTGTTTCCCAGACAGGACTTCAGAGACAGAGACGACTCCCTCAGGTATCCTGCTAGCAGACAGTTACACAATTATGGAATTAATTTGCTATTATATTACGCTTTAACAATTAACTGTGAATAGAAACAATAAAGTATTAGAACAAGCATGTTAACTGTCAGACAGCTGATAACCAATCAGATTCCAGCACAGGATGGATGTTGGGGCTTCAGACAGAAAATTGTTTTCTGCTGATGAATGATAAAACTCACAGTCTCTATTTTATTTTACTGAGGCAGAATAATGCAGAGCACTCAACACACACTGCCTCAGGGAGAGAGAGAGAGAGAGAGAGAGAGAGAGAGAGAGAGAGAGAGAGAGAGAGAGAGAGAGAGAGAGACGTGTTGATGAGAGCAGAAATGTGTGGAAACTGAGAGAGAGACATGCAATAGAAATAGGTTAGAGATCTGCATGCGTGCGTGTGTGTGTGTATGTGTGTCTGTGTGTGCATGTGTGTGTGTGTGTGTGTGTGTGTGTTTGAGTTTCTCAGAAAACTGCAGTGATGAACACAACATACTGTTTCTCTTCTCTAATCTATACATCTTCAATAATGTAATCATATTATTGTCTCATTTCTGAGCAACAACAGGCACTAACTTTGTGTGTGTGTGTGTGTGTGTGTGTGTGTGTGTGTGTGTGTGTGTGTGTGTGTGTGTGTGTGTGTGTGTGTGAGAAACATGATCAGTTTGCGTATTTGTGATTATTCCTTGTGTAGATGAGGGCTTGCTGCACTTTATACACAACCATATACAAACAAACACAAACAATATATTTGTCTAACACACACACACACACACACACACACACACACACACACACACACACACACACACACACTACTGTATTGCTTCCTCACTTCCATTTCATTATTATACTTATTGCGTTTCTCTAGAGTACAGTATTGGAGGCGTGGCCTATATGTCTATTATAGTGAAAAAGGCGTGGCCTATATGTCTATTACAGTGAAGGGGGTGTGGGTTCTGTGTCTATTATAGTGAAGGAGGCGTGGTCTATATGTCTATTACAGTGAAGGAGGCGTGGCCTATATGTATATTACAGTGAAGGAGGCGTGGTCTATATGTCTATTATAGTGAATGAGGCGTGGCCTATATGTCTATTACAGTGAAGGGGCGTGGCCTATATGTCTATTACAGTGAAGGAGGCATGGCCTATATGTCTATTACAGTGAAGGGGCCGTGGCCTATGTGTCTATTACAGTGAAGAATGTGTGGCATCTGTATCTATTATAGTGAAGGAGGCGTGGCATCTGTGTCTATTGTAGTGAAGGAGGCGTGGCATCTGTGTCTATTATAGTGAAGGGGGCGTGGCATCTGTGTCTATTATACTGAAGGAGGCGTGGCATCTGTGTCTATTATAGTGAAGGAGGCGTGGTATCTGTGTCTATTATAGTGAAGGAGGCGTGGTATCTGTGTCTATTATAGTGAAGGGGGCGTGGCATCTGTGTCTATTATAGTGAAGGGGGCGTGGCATCTGTGTCTATTACAGTGAATTGGGTGTGGTATCTGTGTCTATTACAGTGAATTGGGTGTGGTATCTGTGTCTATTACAGTGGAGGCGTGGCCACTGTACCTGATGATCTTCTTTTCTTACAGATTTGCTGCTCGTCTGATGTCAGGTGTGATGGAGTATAAAGCCATGCTGGACAGGTACGCTGTTACTCACCTGTGCAAATAAACCTTCTGACACAAGAGATAATAATAAGAGAATGATTTAAATGACTGGTGTTTTTGAAGTAAAGCGAAACACTGATAGAAAGGTTTACAGGAGGACTTTACCCCCGGATTGTGTCCGAGGTCAGGAGGTCGGCGCTCAGCTGTGTATGGAGCAGTATTACCGTTTCTTCACATCCTACAGGCGACCTGGACCGAACAAAGACTCACTGATCACGCAGAGCAGCACAGGAGCTCAGAAAGCACCTGAACTCGGACACGTCATAGTGGCCTGCAGCAACCAGGTCATTATTATTATTATTATTATTATTATTATTATTATTATTATTATTATTATTACTAGAAATTGTCACAGAAACTGTTTCTTATACCACACTTTACTGACGACCCCACAAACTATTAAATATCATAACTGTCGTACCATATCATCGGTCCACCGTATGTGTTTCATAGCACGCCTTATTCACCTTAAATGCTGTACGAGCCTCGTAAACACCTTCACAACCAACATCAGTCTCCTACGTGTGTCCCAAATCATGGTGTGTTTATAAGATAGGCCAAAGAAGTACGATCACTCAGTACATCACAAAACATCATCAAATCACTGTGGGCGTGTCCCAAACCACACCTTATTTAATACAAGCACCAGAAACGACATCGCCTCTTTGTGGGCGTGTCTTATACCACATTTTATTCACTTGGCATAGCAGATATATAGAGTTTTTGTAAGTTCCTCGCAAGATGATTTTGCGCAGTTGTTTGGAGAACCAGCGGTACTCTGGGTTTACAGAGAGAATCTGTACCTGGAAATGACTCAGGAACAGTTGTTATGCTGCTAATGAGCGCTCAGCCGTGGAGCTGCAGCTGGCTAACTTAATTAGTCCTGATTGGATCTACCACTTTGTCTGGCTAGAACGCCAGCGCTGGCAGGATTTTAACCCCTCACCGAGCAGTCTCAGTGGACTTCACCTGACAAATCCACACCCACGCACTGTGTCATTTATTTACATTTATTTATTTATTTATAATTAATGAAGTAATTATGAGTTTCCAAACAGATTCATTGCATGTAGCATCATGACAGAGATGAGATAACGCGACCAACCGGCATCAACGGAAACATCGAACCATCATCTGGTTTCCGAAACCGACTTCCACATGATTGTGAAGTGAAATGATCTGAACACACTTCAGGAGTAATCTGGCTCGGGTTTGGATCCTAAACGATTGGCTCAAGGCCTAAAGTTTCGTCCAGTTTATTTCTGCTGTGAAATAAATTTGAAAGTAAAACAACACTGATCATTTAATCTGATGGTTTGTGTTCTAAATACAGTGTCAAGATCAAATATAAGGGAGCAAACCTTAAAGGTGGGGTCTCCGATGTTTGAAAGCCAATCACCAAAACAAACACGCCCCTAACCCAAACGGGTCCCACCCCTGTATCAATAGCTCCACCCACACATACATACGTAACCCGGGCGACTAACGGAAAGAAACGTGTCTTTATCATAGCTGAAGGGAAGAACAATACGATTGTAGATAAACAAACAAGCAAAAATGCCACACAAGCATAATGATGTAAAGGACAAAGGCATATATTAGTTCTGTGTAACAAAGCAAAACCAACGTTACTCATCTATCGAGAAGGAAAAAAGCGCCTCGGCGTCTTAAGTAAAGTCGGCCACATATTCACAGGTCGGAGTTTCCCGAGTCGATAACTCCTGAGCTAAACGCTGTTACTACACAAAACGCGGTTGTAGCTGCCTCTCTACATTACTACGATAGAAAAGAGGTGTTATTTGTGTAGTAACAGCGTTTAGCTCAGGAGTTATTGACTCGGGAAACTCCAACCTGTGAATATGTGGCCAACTTCCTGCTCCTTCGGTTCTCTCCAGCGCTGGAAAGCTGATCCTATATTAACACGTCCTACTTCTTGTCCTTATCGTAAGTCTTTCTTCTCTTTCTTTGTTTTTATCCTCCATGTTGATGTTAAAACCGCTTTCTGCTAATGTCACACATGCGCACCGAACACTCTCTCCACCCATATCGACAAGCCCCGCCCCTTTCTGCTCGTAGGCTACACGTTTGTTTTGATTTTTGTTTACTTTTCGGCCCGACTCAGTTTTCTGAAGCGTTTCTCAAACATAGGAGAGACCGCACCTTTAAACTAGAGAAGTGTAAATAATGTTTATTTAGATTCTGGCTAATCTTGGAACTTAATTCTTAAATTCTCCACAGCGCTGCTGATGGCTGCTTTCTGATCGTGATCGGTCAATAGCGCAGGTTTATATTAAACACTCGCTCGAATACGTTCTCGTTTCCATAGCAACAGCTCGTCGACAGGGACCTGTACGCTGAAGCTGAAGCTGAAAGTTTCAATCTTCTGACCTCATCAGGACAGAAGAGTTTACACGTCTTATTACTGCCTTTAGGTTAAGAGAGAACAGCTGCTGTGATGTAAGCAGATGATAACAAGAACTTCACAACATTAAACGTAGCTATAAACGGATAAATGTATGACTTGTCATTTATTAATAATTGTTTGGTATAAAAGGAATAAAACTCTGTGGAATGTGCTGTTATCGGGAAAGTAATCAGTGTCGTGTTGTTAAGGTGTTGTGTATCATCTGTTAGAAACACTATTTTTTACAGACACTACACGACTCTCTTCTCAGTTCTTCGTGTTAAATCTGACGGAGAAATCACGGAGGCTGGACGAGAGTGATGTCCTCACCCAGCTGGTCAGGATCAGTAAAATGGCAGAGAAGGTCGAGGAGAAACGTCCCCCCGTCGGCCTCTTCACCTCGGACGGCCGCACAGACTGGGCTAAAGCTAGAGACTTGCTGCTGAAAGGTCAGAGGTCAGAGTAATCCAAGGATAAAATGATAAAAATGTCTTGCAGAATCCTTGGTGTTTCAGTGAAGTTGTGTATTCTTATGTCAAATGTCCGTCAAGGACAGTGGTGTTAGATACGTATATACACTCCTGAACGAAATGTGAACAGGGAAAATATTATAATTACAGTATTTACACTTCGCCCTGGTGGATCGGAACCAGGTTGTTAGAACTTCTACAAAATTCTGTTACGGTCATTTCAAGTTTATTTGTATAGCGCTTTTTACAGTCGACGTCGTCTCAAAGCAGCTTTACAGAACATAAACATAGAACAGAAGGTTAATATAAAGAATAATATAAAGATTAATAGAATATAAAAGTCCCAGATTAATATTAAATATATTTAAATGTGTATGTATTTATCCCCAATGAACAAGTCTGAGGTGACTCAGGTGAGAGGAAAAACTCCCTTAGATGGTAAAGGAAGGAACCTTGAGAGGAACCAGACTCAAAGGGGAACCTCATCCTCATCTGGGTGACACTGTGGGTGTGATTATATAACCTCATCCTCATCTGGGTGACACCGGGGGTGTGATTATATAACCTCATCCTCATCTGGGTGACACCGGGGGTGTGATTATATATATATACAGTCTGATAAATGTTGTATTGGTGTAAAATATCACATGGAGTTCATATCTTTTTAGAATAGCAGAGTCTAACTGTGGCTGATAGATCTCTAGATGCCTCAGGATTCTCAGAGTCGGCCTCGTCTCAGTGGAGATCCAAAATGCTAATGCTAAAACAAGAAACAAGAGCAAGAAACAAAAAATAGAGAGAAGGCAATTTATTGAAAACTGCTTTTAAACTCAAACAGACTGTTCATCAACTGGTTAAGGTCTAAGACCAAAGCCTTCAAAAGTGAAAGTCTGTGCAAAAATATGGCTTTAATGTCATTGTCCTTCAGACAGTCACACTGTGATGAGCTCCTGATGGCAAAAGCAACAAGACTTTCTGTTTTTGAACGTGGCAGATTGTCGAGCTGCACAAAGAGCCATCGCTTATCCGAACTTCTCGGGTCACGGGGAGCCTGTGCCTATCTCAGGCGTCATCGGGCATCGAGGCAGGATACACCCTGGACGGAGTGCCAACCCATCACAGGGCACACACACACTCTCATTCACACACACACACACACACACACACACACACACTACGGACAATTTTCCAGAGATGCCAATCAACCTACCATGCATGTCTTTGGACCGGGGGAGGAAACCGGAGTACCCGGAGGAAACCCCCGAGGCACGGGGAGAACATGCAAACTCCACACACACAAGGTGGAGGCGGGAATCGAACCCCCAATCCTGGAGGTGTGAGGCGAAAGTACTAACCACTAAGCCACCATGACCCCCACGCAGTAAGTCAGTCTTTTTAAATTTCTTAAAAAGATTCTAAGAGTTATGGGACAAAAAAATCAAGTAGTAGACCCAAAAACGTTTCACCTGCACCGAGCTGGAGGATCCGACCAAGAAGACAGAGGCCGAACCTCGACCCAATTTAAGGCCGTTACTGACGCTGACTGCAGCCCAATAACCATAAGACGGCATCTGCGAGAGAAGGGTTTAAAGAACAAAAAAGGTCTTTGAAAGCCACGTCTCCTCCCACACCACAGACTTGTCCGCTTGGGATTTGCTAGGGAGCAAAAAACACTAAGGTCTTAAACAGCTGATAAACAGCCTGTTTGAGTTTAAATGCAGTTTTCAATAAATGAATAAAGGGATCAGACAGACTGAGTGTTTGTGTCAGTTATTTATGTAGCTTTAACATGTCACTTCTCTTTGTAATTGCTGCTTATTTATTTCTAAAGTGTGGGATTTGACTCTACATTGTAAGCCATTTTTTCTTTTTGTCCCCTGAATTTTGACCCTTTTTCTGCAAAGCCATGTAGAAGGATTTGATTTCTCATTAAAATGAAATTAAATGGAATGAAATTCATAAAGAAGTATAATGAAATTTACATTAATGGTCATTATCTCATGTACATCCACTGCTATTGTGTCCCTGTGTATTTTGTGTGCACAGTGCATCCACATAAAGCTCAGTGAAAGTATACTGTAATGATTAATATTGTTTTATAATAATAATAATAATAATAATAATAATAATAATAATAATAATAATAACACCACACACTCTCTCACATATCAGTGTGTGATTAACAGACCCAGTGAACCGTGAGTCTCTGGAGCTGATGGAGCGGTGTGTGTGTGTGCTGTGTCTGGATGAACCCACTGGAGTTCAGCCCACCGACTCCAACAGAGCGGCACTCATTCTGCACGGCGGTGGTCATGACAAGAACGGCGCCAACCGCTGGTACGACAAGTCGGTGCAGGTACGGCCTACACAACCGGCTACAGACTTCTGCTGAGTTTATTATTTATCTGACATTACACCAGATTATTTACACAGTACATGTGTTTATAGCTTCTTTAATCATTTGTGTCACTGATGCCCCATAACATTACACTCTAAGTAACTATAAACGGATAAGAAGAACAGGGCATGGAAGCCTTTATTATAGCCACATATACATTACAGCACAGTGGAATTCTTTTCCTCACATACCCCAGCTGAGGAGGTTGGGGTCAGAGTGCAGGGGCAGCTATGATACAACGCCCCTGGAGCAGGGAGGGTTGAGGGCCTTACTCAAGGGCCCAGCAGTGGCAGCTTGGCTGTGTGGGGACTTGAACCCTTTAACCAGTTGAGCCACCACAGCCCTATAAAAATGTGACACACACAATTATTTACTAATAAAAAATGCAATAATTCGCTGTATGCTGGAGTTTAATGAGTCAGAGGTTTAACCCACATCAGGACATACTGTTAAAGGAAAACAATCAACTTACACCACTTACTGTATCTTAAGTCTTTCCTTTAACTCTTTACCTCAAACACATTAATATATTTTTCCTCCTGTTTGTTTATCTCGTGTCCGTGTCAATGACCGAACGTCTTCCTATCGTCTCGCTCCACTGTGGTGTTAATATGAAGCTCATGTGAAAGTAAACACTCGGCAATTTAAGAATTTGTAGAGTTTCGTCAGTATTTCTGTTTTCCCTACAATACTAGAAAATATGCTGAGATGTTATAGGTGAGATGTTATACAGTAGGTGAGATGTTACAGGTGAGATGTTATAGGTGAGATGCTATAGGTGAGATGTTATACAGTAGGTGAGATGTTACAGGTGAGATGTTATAGGTGAGATGTTACAGGTGAGATATTATAGGTGAGATGTTACAGGTGAGATGTTACAGGTGAGATGTTACAGGTGAGATGCTATAGGTGAGATGTTATACAGTAGGTGAGATGCTACAGGTGAGATGTTACAGGTGAGATGTTACAGGTGAGATGCTATAGGTGAGATGTTATACAGTAGGTGAGATGCTACAGGTGAGATGTTACAGGTGAGATGTTACAGGTGAGATGTTACAGGTGAGATGCTATAGGTGAGATGTTATACAGTAGGTGAGATGTTACAGGTGAGATGTTACAGGTGAGATGCTATAGGTGAGATGTTATACAGTAGGTGAGATGTTACAGGTGAGATGTTATAGGTGAGATGTTATACAGTAGGTGAGATGTTACAGGTGAGATGCTATAGGTGAGATGCTACAGATGAGATGCCACAGGTGAGATGTTACAGGTGAGATGTTACAGGTGAGATGCTATAGGTGAGATGTTATACAGTAGGTGAGATGTTACAGGTGAGATGTTACAGGTGAGATGTTACAGGTGAGATGCTACAGATGAGATGCTACAGATGAGATGCCACAGGTGAGATGTTACAGGTGAGATGTTACAGGTGAGATGCTATAGGTGAGATGTTATACAGTAGGTGAGATGTTACAGGTGAGATGTTACAGGTGAGATGTTACAGGTGAGATGCTATAGGTGAGATGTTATACAGTAGGTGAGATGTTACAGGTGAGATGTTATAGGTGAGATGTTACAGGTGAGATGTTACAGGTGAGATGTTACAGGTGAGATGTTACAGATGAGATGTTACAGGTGAGATGTAATTACAGATTGTTGTGCTTGTTGTTGCAGTTTGTGGTTGGTGCTGATGGTGTCTGTGGAGTGGTGTGTGAACACTCACCTTTCGAGGGGATCGTTCTGGTCCAGTGCACTGAATACCTGTTGAGGTATGTGTAATAAAACCAACTGTACTTTGTCCACTGCGTCATCATGTTACAGTCCCTTCACATCACCTCTTTACACTGTTCAGGAATTTAATCCAAATTTTCTTATAATCCGATTTTATAATCCAGTTTTATTGCTATAGAGCTTTTAACAGTGGACACTGACACAAAGCAGCTTTACAGGAATACATACATTCAGAATATCAATTATTTATGTGTAGATTTATCTCTAATGAGCAAGTCAGTGGTGAGGGAAAAACCCTGAGATGATATGTGGAAGAAACCGTGAGAGGAATCAGAGGAACCTCATCCTCGTCTGGGCAACAGCAGAGAGTGGGATTATAAATCATTATAAACACTGAGAGTGGGATTATAAATCATTATAAACACAGAATGGGATTATAAATCATTATAAACACTGAGAGTGGGATTATAAATCATTATAAACACTGAGAGTGGGATTATAAATCATTATAAAAACAGAAAGTGGGATTATAAATCATTATAAACACAGAAAGTGGGATTATAAATCATTTTAAACACAGAGAGTGGGATTATAAATCATTATAAACACTGAGAGTGGAATTATAAATCATTATAAACACAGAGAGTGGGATTATAAATCATTCTAAACACTGTGAGTGGGATTATAAATCATTATAAACACAGAATGGGATTATAAATCATTCTAAACACTGTGAGTGGGATTATAAATCATTATAAACACAGAATGGGATTATAAATCATTATAAACACTGAGAGTGGGATTATAAATCATTATAAACACAGAGAGGGATTATAAATCATTATAAACACAGAAAGTGGGATTATAAATCATTATAAACACTGAGAGTGGAATTATAAATCATTATAAACACTGAGAGTGGGATTAAAAATCATTCTAAACACTGTGAGTGGGATTATAAATCATTATAAACACAGAATGGGATTATAAATCATTATAAACACTGAGAGTGGGATTATAAATCATTAGAAACACAGAGAGTGGGTTTATAAATCATTATAAACACTGAGAGTGGAATTATAAATCATTATAAACACAGAATGGGATTATAAATCATTAGAAACACTGAGAGTGGGATTATAAATGATTAGAAACACAGAGAAGGATTATAAATCATTATAAACACAGAAAGTGGGATTATAAATCATTATAAACACTGAGAGTGGGATTATAAATCATTCTAAACACTGTGAGTGGGATTATAAATCATTATAAACACAGAATGGGATTATAAATCATTATAAACACTGAGAGTGGGATTATAAATCATTATAAACACAGAAAGTGGGATTATAAATCATTATAAACACTGAGAGTGGAATTATAAATCATTATAAACACTGAGAGAGGGATTATAAATCATTATAAACACTGCGAGTGGGATTATAAATCATTATAAACACAGAGTGGGATTATAAAACAAAAGTAAGATGCACTGCCCTGCGATTAAAACGTGGTCACGAGGACCCGTCCTTATCACCTGACAACTTCATTCATAAAATAATTACTTCTCAGGATCAGAGATGTCTTAATGATTACAAAGAGATGATCTGATTCATTAATCATGTGGTGTTTGGAGCATATTTACAGCTGCAACAAACCTGACAATTCCGTACCATTTCACCATCAACATGGATAAACCTGTATGAAGGAGAACCTTCTGCAAGCTCTCCACACAGATGAAACACACCAAGCCAGTTCTTCTGACTCCTGAATGCTTTTGTCCATCAGATCCAGAAGCCCCAGTAAGCTGATGAAGAGGTCCAGCGTGAGCGATCTTCCAGCTCCACAAAGACTCTACTGGAATTGTTCTTCTCAGATCCTGAGCATGCTCTCATCCTCTGCTAACAACCTTCAGAGGTGAGATCAGTAAAATAAACACACAGTCACTAACTGAAGAATACCGCAGCTCTGAGACACCTTGATTAGATACAGTGTTGGTGTCTAAATGAAACACAATCATTTGCAAAATATAAATAAATAATTTGTGATGGGGGGGGGGGGGGTGGCTTAGTGGTTAGCACATTCGCCTCACACCTCCAGGGTTGGGGGTTCGATTCCCGCCTCCACCTTGTGTGTGTGGAGTTTGCATGTTCTCCCCGTGCCTCGGGGGTTTCCTCCGGGTACTCCGGTTTCCTCCCCCGGTCCAAAGACATGCATGGTAGGTTGATTGGTATCTCTGGAAAATTGTCCGTAGTGTGTGTGTGTGTGTGTGTGTGTGTGTGTGTGTGAATGAGAGTGTGTGTGTGCCCTGTGATGGGTTGGCACTCCGTCCAGGGTGTATCCTGCCTCGATGCCCGATGACGCCTGAGATAGGCACAGGCTCCCCGTGACCCGAGAAGTTCGGATAAGCGGTAGAAGATGAATGAATGAATGAATTTGTGATCATGTTGAATAAATCAGCTAAAAACTGATCTGTGAAACTGATAAATAAATAATTTGTCTCAACTGAGTTTTTTTCTCATGAACCTTGCCTCAATCTCAGCGGGATCTTGCGGGACATCAAGAGCTAATGAAAAGAACTAGTAAAGAAAAATAATCCACACATCACACTCGCTCTGAAAGGCTCAACATTCCCATTAAAGGAACAGGATATTTTTGCTCTCCTGAAGTCTCCTGGTGTCTGTGTTTAGACTCGTAAGAAACCTGGATATGGAGGTTTTCACATTCCGAGGATACGGCAAAGAGTTTATTAAGAAGCAGAAGATGAGTCCTGACGCTTACATCCAGGTGGCGCTACAGCTGGCCGTCTACAGGTAAAACACCTCGACTGTAAACTTAGAAACTATAAACTCTTTTTTATTATATTAAAGGATGATCTTTAATTAATGCTCATGTTGTAGTGGAGTGCATGGGTTTGACATGTCTCTGAAAAGCTGTGTGTGTCTGTGTGTGTTTATGTGTGTGTATTTGTGTGTTTGTTTGTGTATCTGTGTGTGTCTGTGTGTGTGTTTGTGTGTGTGTCTGTATGTCTGTGTATTTGTGTGTGTGTGTTTGTGTGTGTGTTTATGTGTGTGTTTGTGTATCTGTGTGTATTTGTGTGTGTATTTTTGTGTGTGTTTGTGTATCTGTGTGTTTATGTGTGTGTATTTGTGTGTGTGTCTGTATTTGTGTGTCTGTGTATGTTTGTGCATCTGTGTCTGTTTTTGTGTGTCGGTGTGTGTTTGTGTGTGTTTTCTCACCTCAGATGCACCAGGAGGTTAGTCTCCACCTACGAGAGCGCCTCCACCCGCCGCTTCCTTCATGGTCGTGTTGACAACATCCGCTCGTCCACTGCCGAGGCGCTGCACTTCTCTAAAGCCATGACAGATGAGGGAGTGTGTGTGCAGGTGCCTCGTTTTTCTTCCTCATCCCCCATTACTGCGCCTCGCTTCTAATTCTGTCCATCATGGTGCGTTGTTAAACGAGTCTCACCAGCCTCCGTCTCCTCCACTAAGATCAGCCACTAATCACGTCAGAGATCAGAGGGCGGTGCAGCAGCACATAACACACTGCACTTTACACACACTGCATGTAACACACGCTGCATTTAACACACACTGCATTTAAAATACGCTGCATTTAACACACACACAACACTTTACACACACTGCATGTAACACACACTGCATTTAACACACGCTGCACTTAACACACACACAACACTTTACACATGCTGCTTGTAACAACTCTACATCATGCTGTGGTCTGTGATTTAAACCCAAATCCTGCAGTCTAAATAGATCCGTCTTCCCTACTGACACTGTGTCCTATCCTCACTTCAGCTTACATTACATTTACAGCTTTTGGCAGATGCCCTTATCCAGGAGTGTGTGGTGAAGAGTGTATGTGAGGGGTGTGTGTGGTGGAGTGTATGTGAGGGGTTTGTGTGGTGAAGAGTGTATGTGAAGGGTGTGTGTGGTGAAGAGTGTATGTGAAGGGTGTGTGCGGTGAAGAGAGTATGTGAAGAGTGTGTGTGGTGAAGAGTGTATGTGAAGGGTGTGTGCGGTGAAGAGTGTATGTGAGGGGTGTGTGCGGTGAAGAGTGTATGTGAGGGGTGTGTGTGGTGAAGAGTGTATGTGAAGGGTGTGTGTGGTGAAGAGAGTATGTGAAGAGTGTGTGTGGTGAAGAGTGTATGTGAAGGGTGTGTGCGGTGAAGAGTGTATGTGAGGGGTGTGTGCGGTGAAGAGTGTATGTGAGGGGTGTGTGCGGTGAAGAGTGTATGTGAGGGGTGTGTGTGGTGAAGAGTGTATGTGAGGGGTGTGTGTGGTGAAGAGTGTATGTGAGGGGTGTGTGTGGTGAAGAGTGTATGTGAGGGGTGTATGTGGTGAAGAGTGTATGTGAGGGGTGTGTGTGGTGAAGAGTGTATGTGAGGGGTGTGTGTGGTGAAGAGTGTATGTGTGTGTGAGGGGTGTAATGGGGGAGGGAGATGGGCTTCCTCAGACTTTATAAGAAGTAGAGACGCTGCTGGACTTTCTTGGTGTTGAGTGACCAGGTGAAGTTGATGTTCAGAGAGAGAGAGAGAGAGAGAGAGAGAGAGAGAGAGAGAGAGAGAGAGGTTGAGGTTGCTCTGTTTTATATTTATATAATATTTAAAGGTTAATATTTAAATAATATTTATAAGGTTTAATATAAACCTGATCTACAGCCAGAGCTGCAGTTAGAGAACTAATCAACACTTTCTGACCAATTAGAGTCCAGAACACATCCAGGCTCTGACATGAAGCTGTACAGAAAATAACTCGTAAACTTTTGAGTTGTTATTTTTTATTTCAGGACTCCGAGAAGATGGAGAGACTGAGGAAGGCTATAGACATACAGAGCCACAACACCAAGATGGTATGCAGCCATGTTCCTCTACAAACTAGCACATCCTCATGATTTTTTATTCAACTACACGTAGAACACGCTAACATTTAAACTAGCATTCTATTAAACAGGCTAACATTTAAACTAGCATTATTTTAAACAGGACAATCCTTAAACTAGCATTATATTAGGCTAACATTTAAACTAGCATTATATTAAACAGGACAATTATTAAACTAGCATTATATTAAACAGGCTAATTCTTAAACTAGCATTATATTAAACAGGACAATCCTTAAACTAGCATTATATTAGGCTAACATTTAAACTAGCATTATATTAGGCTAACATTTAAACTAGCATTATATTAGGCTAACATTTAAACTAGCATTATATTAAACAGGCTAATTCTTAAACTAGTATTATATTAAACAGGCTAATTCTTAAACTAGCATTATATTAAACAGGACAATCCTTAAACTACCATTATATTAGGCTAACATTTAAACTAGCATTATATTAGGCTAACATTTAAACTAGCATTATATTAGGCTAACATTTAAACTAGCATTATATTAAACAGGCTAATTCTTAAACTAGCATTATATTAAACAGGACAATCCTTAAACTAGCATTATATTAGGCTAACATTTAAACTAGCATTATATTAGGCTAACATTTAAACTAGCATTATATTAAACAGGACAATTATTAAACTAGCATTATATTAAACAGGCTAATTCTTAAACTAGCATTATATTAAACAGGCTAATTTTTAAACTAACATTATATTAAACAGGACAATCCTTAAACTAGCATTATATTAGGCTAACATTTAAACTAGCAATATATTAGGCTAACATTTAAACTAGCATTATATTAGGCTAACATTTAAACTAGCATTATATTAAACAGGCTAATTTTTAAACTAGCATTATATTAGGCTAACATTTAAACTAGCATTTTATTAAACAGGCTAATTCTTAACTAGCAGTTTATTAAACAGGCTAATTCTTAAACTAGCATTATATTAAACAGGCTAATTCTTAAACTAGCATTATATTAAACAGGCTAATTCTTAACAGTTTATTAAACAGGCTAACCCTTAAGCATTAGTAAACAGTCCTTTGACTTAGTATGAGTAGCTTACCCATACACTAACTCTTCTCTCTGAACCCATGAAGGCCGTTACAGGATTTGGAATAGATAATCACCTGCTGGGCCTTCGGGAAATTGCCCGAGAGCTGAAGATGGAAACTCCAGACATCTTCACAGATGAGACGTATATCCTCAGCAACCAGTTCATCCTCTCCACTAGTCAGGTAAGAGCAAGTCTCAGCCTCAGAGGCTTCACCTGAGAGATCCAGACTCTGTGAAGACTTCCACTTTTCTGGCCACAAGCTTCAGGCTGAAGCTGATAATTTAAGAGGTTATATGTGATGAACCCTACATTCAAATGAACAAAGCACACAGGAGCAGATGCTCATTCAGTGAACAAGAAACAATATGAGTTGCTCCACGTGGTCACGGACTGTACAGCATGCTGATTATTAGTCAGTTCACTTTTACTCTTTTAGGCTAGTTATTTATAATTAATAATTCCATCACAGGTTCTCACCAAAGTCCCTGAAGGCATCTGTTAGCCTTTTTGCTATTCGTCTTACCCTACCTTACCCTACCTTACCCTACCTTACCTTTCATATCATAATTTACCTATATATTTTTTCTTTATTTAGTTCGAAGCTATAAAACTTTCAGCCGTTATTAGAAAGTCTAAACCTTCGGCTCGTCTGTACTCTGTGTTCATGACGGTGAGTAACAACAATCTCCTTTTAACCTGCAGGTCCCTACAACAGTAGACATGTTCTGCTGTTATGGCCCAGTGGTTGCTCATGGTTATGGGGCATGTTACAATCCACAGGCTGAACACATCCTGTTCTGCGTGTCCAGTTTCCGTGAGTGTGTGTCCACATCATCTCTGCTGCTGGTGAAGGCTCTAGATCAAGCACTTACAGACATGAGGGAGCTGTGCAATAGATGCAACACTGTCGGTCAGAATGAGGGTGGGGCTAAGCCAGCCATGCCCAGGAAGTAAGTCACGATAAGAGCTTCAGATATCTTCATTTATCACTAATGTAATTTCTATTGCTAGCTAGCTTGTAATGACTTTTCGCTCGTGGACTACTGATGATTATACTGTAGCACATTACATTCAGGGTCGGTCCGGTTTCGTGTGGCAATAATTACTCATAATGATCTAAAATGTGATATGCAGTATAAATATGGGTTAAGTTCAAATGATAACCAGCTAGCTAGAGATTAATATTAATGCATAAAACGGAGTGCGTGCTAGATTCTGTAGACGTGTCAGTGCATGAACCCCACAGTCACCTTCAGAGATTATTTACAGCCAAAATGCTGACAGATAACTAATCAAATTGTGTATGTATAAAACAATATCACAAACCATGTTGAATGTTTCACAATCATCCAAGACAAATGTGTGGGAATTATGAAAAGAATATCGGTGCATCTGGTTTCATGAAATACAGACAGAGCCTACAGATGTGTTTAGTTTAATACAGCAGAAAAAAAAAGGATAATGAATATGATTTGCATGTCCAGTGTGAGATACATATTGTAGCTCTATAATCTATGGAAATTTCTTATGTTACTTTTGTTGTTGTTTAGTGTGATAAAAAGTGCCCTGTTTAACAGATACTGTGATGGCCTGAACACTGTGATACTCAGTCGTGCCATTATCACACCCGAAATTTATTCCTGTTGTACAAAGTATAAGAAAAGCAAGTGAAAGTTATTTATAAAGGTTATTTATAAAACAGGATATGTGCAGAACTTCCAGGTAGCAGAGTGTTGGCTGTTTGTATTGTATTGAACTGAGCTTACACTTTCTGTGGGTCTAATATTTGCAGGGTCCCAATTTTCCAAGAAAATCAGGTTGCTATGGTTGCCAGAATTGTATTTTACCTTATTTCGATGTTCCCAGGGACCTATGAGATAAGTGTCTTCAAGTTTCCAGCATTTGTGATGGAACGCTTCCTGAGCCTCGTTGTATCTTAGAGATTAGTGGCTAGTGCTAAAGTTTTTGGGGCCTGGTAACAGAGTACTCTGGCCCCTAGACATCTACAGTATATGTTCTATAGCACCAGTGTCCTATAGTATGGAGCAAAAATCTTGTAAACAGATGCTGTATGAGGTATACAGTATGTGTCTTCGTAAAGAATTCTACAGAGCAGGAAATAGTGGTGAAATATTTCAGTTCAGTAATTGGTGTGACCCTTTGCTGAGTAGTCTCAGGTACACTGTATATAGGTTTCTCAGGAAATCAGTGTATTTGACATCACAGAGGATTTGACACATTTCTTATGACAATTCTTTTTAATTTATTTGTTTTTTAATTGGGGCACGGTGGCTTAGTGGTTAGCACGTTCGCCTCACACCTCCAGGGTTGGGGGTTCGATTCCCGCCTCCGCCTTGTGTGTGTGGAGTTTGCATGCTCTCCCCGTGCCTCGGGGGTTTCCTCCGGGTACTCCGGTTTCCTCCCTGGTCCAAAGACATGCATGGTAGGTTGATTGGCATCTCTGGAAAATTGTCCGTAGTGTGTGAATGCGTGAGTGAATGAGAGTGTGTGTGTGCCCTGCGATGGGTTGGCACTCCGTCCAGGGTGTATCCTGCCTTGATGCCCGATGACGCCTGAGATAGGCACAGGCTCCCCGTGACCCGAGGTAGTTCGGAGGAAGCGGTAGAAAATGAGTGAGTGAGAGTGAGTGTGTGTGTGTGAGAGAGAGTGAATGAGAGTGTGTGTGTGCCCTGCGATGGGTTGGCACTCCGTCCAGGGTGTATCCTGCCTCGATGCCCGATGACCAAATTTTATTTGTTCTTGTGTTTTTTTCTGTCAAAATATGCAGAAGTCATAAAATAAATATTGATGGTAAATCTGGTGTTAAAAAAATTAGCCTAATACTTTTGCACAGGCTTCTACAGTATTGTATAGTTTTAGTGTCCCATGTTTCTTTATAGTATAGGGCAGGGGTATTCAATTAAAATTCAAAGAGGTCCAGTTACTAAAATTTCCTCCTAGCAAAGGTCCGAATCTTATATTGTCACTTAAAATAGTGAACCCTCATGTTAAAGAAATCAATAACACACATACATTTCTATATAATTTATTGTTAAATTTCAAGTGTTTTCAAAGTCTGAACTTGTACAGTATGGCACTTGAATGGAAAACAATCCTGTAGTTGTCTTTACTACATGTCAAGTAACAGACAACAGACACTGAATTTCTTCTGAATAAAATAAATAAAAAGTGCAAACACAGCTTTGTGCAGCCTGAACTTAGGGCTTATATTTCAAGTAATATAAAACATTCAGAATCTTTTGAATAAAATAAAAGTTCTTTTAATCTTTAAGAAAAATTCAACAAAAGACTTTTGAGCTGCCCCTTTTTTAAACATTAACTACATTAATAACACAGGAACCTTTAGGCTAAAAAACTATTTCAAGTAAAATAGAACAGGACAGAATTTACTGAATAAAAGAAAAGTGCAGAGCTTTGAGCAGCTCCCTTTTTCCTCTCTCCTTTCCACCTCTCCTTACTCCCTTTCCATCTTCCGTTCCTACTGAGAGACATGGACATGTAACTGTCCTGCCAGCAGTTTGAATCTTAATTGTCCTGCCAGCGTAATTAGGTGCATTACTGCCACCTTCTGCTCTGGAGTATGGAACAGAAACAATCTGTTTTTGGCTTGTTTTGATGACGCTCCTGTCGTAATAACTAGATTAACTGCACATGAACGAAAGATTTATCTTTTTATTAATATCAAAGAGCTTATATAATCTTATAATATTAGATTATAATAAGGAGATGCTTAATATCATAATATTAGAACTTTAATGGGTCCAGGCAGACCCGTCACTCAGTCCGGATCCAGACCACGGTCCGCCATTTGGTGATGCCCGGTCTAGGGTGTCCAGGTTCCTTACATTTCCAGCCCAAGTTCCCAGAACTCTGTGTTCCATGAGCAATATGTTTCCAGGTTTCTACTGTAGGTTTTTAGTGCTTTATTTTTCCATAGGTCCACAGGACCTTATGTTGTGAGGGTTCTAGATTTCAAAAGGTTTTCTGTTCCAAAATACCTGTAATTTCAAGGTATTCTCTTTCTACGACCCTTTCTCCTGTGTCCATGTTTCCAATTTCATACATTTAAAGGATCTTATGTTCACTTGGTCCTGTGTTTCCAGGGTGCCATGTATTTAGGCTGCTATGATTCCTGTGTCCTATGTTTTGTTGCCCATGTTTGCAATATTCTATGTTTTTAGACCTTATGTTTCTAGGGTCCTACATTTAGAACCTCAGGGTCTTGTATTTCCAGGATCATGTTTTTCCAAGGCCCTGTGTTTCCAGGGATTTGCATTTCAAAGGTCCTGTTTCCAAGAACCTGCATTTCCAGGGTCATGTATTTAGAAGGTTCTGTTTTTCCAGTTTCCTGTGTTTCCAGGGCAGTGTGTTTCCAATGTTGTTTGTTTCCAAGGCCCTGTATTTCAGGGGTACTCCATCTCCAAGGTCATCTGTTTTGGGGTCCTATATTTTTAGGGCCTTGTGTTCAAGGGCCCTGTATTTCCAAAGTCTTGTGTTTCCAGGATCCTGTGTTTTCAAGGTCCTGTGTTGCAGGATCCAGTATTTCCAAAGTCCTCTGTTACCATGGTCCTGTTTTCCAGGGCCATGTGGTTCCAGGGACATTTGATTTTCAGGTCTTTTCAAGGTCCTGTATTTCAAAGGTCCCGTGTTTCTAAGATCCTGTGTTTTCATGGTCTTGTAGTTTCAGGGCCTTTTGTTTTCTGTGTTTCAGTCCTGTGTTTCAGGGTCCTGTTTTTCCAGATTCTGTATTTACAGGGCACTGTTTTTCCAAGGTTCTGTGTTCCCAGGGTCTTGTGTTTCTAGGATTCTGTGTTTTTAAGGGTTCTCCAATGTCATGGATTTTCAAGGTCCTGTATTTACAGGGGACCATGTTAGTAGGGGTCTACATTTCCAGGTTCTGATGGCTCTAGCTTCTTTTGCTCTTCTTTTCCTATGCATATAGGGTCCTAAATTTCCAGGGTCTGATATAAAAGTTTTAATACTAAAAGTGAATAACATCTGACATTGTGTTTATTAAATCAGTTGTAGTTTCCACATAGGAGTTTTAAAAAATGATTCTCTCGGAAGTTTTGCACTTATCCTGCATAAGGTATTATGAGACACTTGCAGTTAATTTGTATTCTAAAGACAATGTTGCCAAATGTACAGTCACTGATTATGTGCCACAATCCATAACCACAAAATGTGAATATGTGGAATGAGAATAGAAAAGTTACCATATCAAAAGTTTTAATACATTTTTTGGAATAATAAAATGATTAGATCTATTGATTCCAGCTATCAAAACAAAAACAATGCAGAATTCAGTGCTATAATCAACAACTAAATCAAGTGATTTGCACTTTGTTAACTATACTATAGTGTAGAATATATAGTAAAGTCTATAAACATGCATCACAACAGATCCAGCAGTTTACTATAATGTTATGTGCAATTATAATTCTATTTTTGTTGTGTCAATAAAAACAACTCAAAATACCCAGCAATAAATTCAGATATAAATATATTTATTAATGCCATATGTGATCTATGTGTGCAGGTTTAATAAAATGTTGTAAACGTCCATATATAAGTATTCATATATATTTTGTGTATATATATATCTACGTTACAGATCATGATATCTTGTTACCTTGAAACATTTGTTATATATAATTAGAAAATCATACATCTGCATACAATTGTTTGGAAATCAATCTTTTTATACCTTTCTATACCCTGAATATATCCAGGTATAATATAGGTATATGTATTGTGCGTGTTCTTTGCTCCGCCCTTCGGCTTTGCCACGTTCTCTCCTCCCCCCTTTGGGCCTCGTCATGTTTGTTGCTCCCCTATTGGTCCTTACCAAGTTCTTCATTCCTTTCTTGAGCCTCGACACATTTTTGGCTCCCCTTCTGGTCTCGCCATGATTCGCAGTTCCAGGCCGAGTTTCTGCCTAATTTTGTCTCACAGTTTAGTTGTTTTTGTTCCTTAATAAATTAAAAAAAATTCTCCACTTGCATCTGTGTTTAGTACCAATTTGTGACAGAAACGTAAACCCACATAATATGTAGCAGAATTTTGGAATTGCTGGAAGAACATGACAAGCAGATCTAGGAGAACCAAAAGTGCCTTAACGGCCTCCTGGTCCAGCTGACTGCCAAGCCTGGAAGAGAGCAGCTAGCCATCCTCCCTAAATCTCTTCAGATATCCCTCCGGATCCTTGCCCTTCGGGGGGTGTTGGTGTGGTGTTGCTTTGCCTGCCTCTGCACACAGGGGACACCGCTTAATTTCCTGGTTCCATGTAAGATGTCGCTCTGTCCACCTATGGGTTCCTTGCTCCCCCTTGACTCGCTGTGATCCTCACTCAATCCACAGTTCCAGGCCCACTCAAGTGTTGGCTTGTCAGTAGCTGTGCCTTATAAAGGTTGCTTTGTCTTCCTTGCCAGACCGCCAAAGGGTAACCCTGCACATTTAAGTAATCTCTTTTTTTGGTTGTTTAATTAGAATACAAAGAACAGGTTAGCATGATGAATCAGTTACCTTATTTAAGTTCCTTTTTCCCCCCCACTTTGTCCTTATCTAGCTTCTGTTGATGTCAGGTGTGTTTGCGGTTCTTTAGTCTCGCTTTAGTCTTTCTGTATTTCAACCTTGGTCCTAATTTTATACTTGGGTATGCTACCTAATTTTTTTGTCAAATGTTTTTGGTCCTTGAAGAAATTTGTTGGAAATTGCAGGATATGAAGGTAACTGGGGACCTATTTGCAAGATTTATTTTTTTTGTTCGTTAAAAGAAAAAAAAATATAACTTCTGAAACGTCTATAGTTACCTTATGTCCTTTATCATGTATACGTAAGTGTAAAGATATTTCGATAACGTTTTAAGGTAACAAGCAATCATGATCTACAACTGAGATTTATATCTTTACTACATTTTCCTTTTCATATTAAATCATTAAATGTCTAGAAATTAAATTATAAATAAATATAATGTTCAGTGTGTCTCATGTATTTTATTTTGTTTACTTATTCTCTTATGATAAATGGATTAGAAACGATCTAAACATAGGTTTATATTTAAACACATGAATGTGTGATTTATTTATTATATATTTTATCAATGTATGTATTTATTAAATAAAAGTTCATTCATTTCTCTATGTAATTATGCAATACAAGTAAATCACATGTTCACAAACTCACTCATATACTTTTTTCTTGCTCATTTATTAGGGGTCCAAGCACCGAATGCGCAGGAACATTGTTGAATTTTGTCATACATTAAAACAGTTTTTCCCTTGGTTTAATTTGAACGTATTTATTTTTTTGCTAATATAAAAATCTGCTATTGTGAACTAGTCTTAGGATTTCTGGCCCATGTTCCCACTTTGTCGTCACACAACTCAGTAGAATGTCAACATCAGTTATCAAAGAAACTTTGATACTCGTTAACGTGACAATTAAATCTGATGAGGAGCCAAAATTGTTTTAAAAGCTGAAACTCATTCTTGTTTAAACGCTTAATAGGGATGAAGGCACCAAGTGGCCACTAGGGCACTATTTTTAAGGAGTGCTTGGACCTGGAAATGTGCTGCTTGTGGCTTTATATATTTGTTTGTTTGTTTGTTTGTTTACCATATAATACAGCATAACCATATAATTGATTTGTTTTTGCATTTAAATAATTTATCTTTACGTAACATGGTTTAAAATAATTGAATGAACATGTATGTTTATTATTAGCTCTTTATGGACTGATGTCTGTGCTACATGGTAACTTACACCATAAAGTATCTTCTTGTCCTGATTCATAAAGTGTCCAGTTAAATGTGTTTAAATGTCACTGGTGTCGGTCTAATGGTTGGCGTGTTTGTGTCTGTTGTGTTGTCGGAGTTTATATTTATGCAAACACTAAGAAATAGTCTATTTATTTTTGCACCTCCATAATTTTGTCATGTATTATTTTTTATTAGAGTACAGATTATATTTAACTGTTGAAACATAATGAACGCTCTATCATAGATTCTGTATTAAAAGAAATAAATATTATAATGTAATGATGTACAATAAAGATGTTCATGATGAAGACAAACTAAGCCTTTTATTCCAGTTAATTTTATATTGATCTTTAAACCAATCAGAACACAGTCGCCCCACCCCCTATATGGCACTGTAACCAATCAGAACACAGTCACCCCACCCCCTATAGCACTGTAACCAATCAGAACACAGTCACCCCACCCCCTATAGCACTGTAACCAATCAGAACACAGTCACCTTACCCCCATAGCACTGTAACCAATCAGAACACAGTCACCCCACCCGCTATAGCACTGTAACCAATCAGAACACAGTCACCTTACCCCCATAGCACTGTAACCAATCAGAACACAGTCACCCCACCCTCTATAGCACTGTAACCAATCAGAACATAGTCACCCCACCCGCTATAGCACTGTAACCAATCAGAACACAGTCACCTTACCCCCCATAGCACTGTAACCAATCAGAACACAGTCACCCCACCCCTATAGCACTGTAACCAATCAGATCACAGTCACCCCACCCCCTATAGCACTGTAACCAATCAGAACACAGTCACCCCACCCCTATAGCACTGTAACCAATCAGAACATAGTCACCCCACCCTTTTTTAGCACTGTAACCAATCAGAACACAGTCACCCCACCCCTACAGCACTGTCACCAATCAGAACACACTCACCCCACCCCCTATAGCACTGTAACCAATCAGAACACAGTCACCCCACCCCCTATAGCACTGTAACCAATCAGAACACAGTCACCCCACCCCTTATAGTACTGTAACCAATCAGTCTGCAGTTAACCAAGAAAACCTAAACAACTATTTTCTTTATTGCCTGTGTTTGTAAAGCTTTATGACTCTTCCCATAAAACGATGTTTGATTCTACATCAAGGTCCATTGCAGTAATAAAACAATCCTCCAAAAACCCTGGTGAAAAGTTCCAGGTTCAGGTGTTGGGGTTGTTTCAGAAGAATCCCAATACAGATCAGCATGAAGGAGGCTCTTTAAGTCAATAGTGCTAAATCCCACATGAAGCCAGGAACATTTCTGCTGAGCCGAATTCAACACGCAGACACACAGAGGGGGTGACACACACCCGCTGCCTCGGATCGAACCTCCAAACACACTTCCACAGTCCCACAATCACACCGTGATGGTCTGAGACTCAAAGTCACTGTTTCTCCCTAAATTATCTCTACAGTCGTGTTCGCTTTCACTATACATCCACAACAGGGCTGAAATATCCAGGACGGACACGATGCAACAAGAAACACCATGAAACTAACTCTTTAACAACGGCAGACCTATCTGCTGAGTCACCAACATAGATCATACATCAGGTCTTTAACTCAACCTCCAGGAACATAAACATGTAGAGCTCATTTCTGGGGATTGGCCTCAGTGAGGGTTATGAGCGGCAGCCATCTTACAGTACGTTCATATGCAAGTAGTTAAATTGAACTAAAATCCAGAATGATAAGGGCTGATTTGTTTCATGGTGGTTAGACAGCATTAAATGTCATCACAGTACAATAACAAGTATGATTTCTTTAATAAATAAAGCTTAAAAAAAAGCTTAACCCTAGTCTTGGGAAAATGCTGTGGTACTGTATAAGATATATAAAAAGTCTTAGGGAATTATGGGAAATTCGTCTAAATTTGGGGTGGAAACAGTAAGGCTCCTTCTTCATTCAATTTATTTTCATCTCTATAGCATTTTAAACAGTCACAATTACGGAAATATATATATTTTTTTCATATAAATCTATTGATATGAGCAACCCAGAGATGACCTGTTCATCACATCTTCATCACAACTTTATCCCTTCTCTGAATCTCGATGGAAACTCGTCGCAGTAAATGACATCATCGTGACTCTGGAATCAGTGAATCATCTCCGTCTCCAAACATCTGAGCTAAAGGTTACAAGGCACTTGACCACGATGGACGCTGAAGGGACACTTCATTAAAGAATCAGGCAATCACTGGTCTGTCCTCAGGGCTTCTGTCCTGATTGGGTGACTGTGAGTGATTTCCACTGCAATCTACGGAGTTAATAAAGACCTGCGAAGGGAATCTTATGTCCAGCTTGAAGAAAAGTTTATGAAGTTCCAGCCAGTGATGTGTGTTGAAGATCCTAATAATAAACCCATGTCTTCATAATGATCAGTTATCAGCAGGCAATGGACCCAAAACAGCACGTGCACACAG
Organism: Tachysurus fulvidraco; assembly: GCF_022655615.1. Taxonomy (NCBI): domain Eukaryota; kingdom Metazoa; phylum Chordata; class Actinopteri; order Siluriformes; family Bagridae; genus Tachysurus; species Tachysurus fulvidraco. The sequence continues at coordinate 2,019,821 of NC_062525.1, forward strand.
ACGGCTTATTTCTCCTGCCTCCGTGTTTCACTCCCTAATTACTGCTTAGAACGCAAAATTACTCCTCTAATAAACAGCAGAGCGCCGGAGACACTGACACAAAACCTCCCCAAAAACCAGAGCAAACTCCTCACCCAGAGCGGCGCATATAAAGCCACAAGATTTCTATAAAACAGGAGGAAGAAATGATGGAAAGAAGTAAGCAATGAAAAAAAATGTAAAAACAAAAAAACAAAAGCGAGAGAAAAAAGGAATTGTAAAAATAAAGAGGAAAATTTTGTAAATTGTAAAATGTAAATGAAGAAGAAAGAAAGAAAGAAAGAAAGAAAGAAAGAAGGAAAGGACGGAGGGAGGAGGAATTAATGAAGTTAGTTGAGTAGAAGCAGGAGCAGTAGCACAGAATAAAGCTATTAAGAGGAAAGAAAAAAAAGAACAGAGACATGAAAAAAGCAGAAAGAAGAGAATTAAAGAAAATGAAGAAATTAAAGAAAGGTAGGAATTAAGGGATTAAAAGGAAAGAAGAGAAGAGGAGTTGGATCATCTGAAAATGGTGTAAATGTTTGAAAGGTGTGTGTGTGTGTGTGTGTGTGTGTGTGTGTGTGTGTGTGTGTGTGTGTGTGTGTGTGATAATGACCATTGTGGCATTTGAGAAAGAGAGAGGGAGCGAGTGTGTTTTAGAGGAGCGAGTGTCCAGTCATCTTCCCTCACTGTAATTGCTCCACTGTTTCTGGAGCGCTAGTTAATATCTGAGAAAACATGCTGAGAGCTTCAGTGCTTCCTGACTGCACGACTCACACTCTGCTCTCTCTCCACTCATCCTAAAGCAGGGGACGTTTTTACTCTTCACCTCTATCTCTTTTCCTACTTCTTTTCATTCATTCATTCATCTTCTACCGCTTATCTGAACTTCTCGGGTCACGGGGAGCCTGTGCCTATCTCAGGCGTCATCGGGCATCGAGGCAGGATACACCCTGGACGGAGTGCCAACCCATCACAGGGCACACACACACACTCATTAACTCACACACACACACACTCTCATTCACTCACACACACACACACACACACACTACGGACAATTTTCCAGAGATGCCAATCAACCTACCATGCATGTCTTTGGACCGGGGGAGGAAACCGGAGTACCCGGAGGAAACCCCCGAGGCACGGGGAGAACATGCAAACTCCACACACACAAGGCGGAGGCGGGAATCAAACCCCCGACCCTGGAGGTGTGAGGCGAACGTGCTAACCACTAAGCCACCGTGTCCCCAGAAGACAAAATGTATAAGACAAAATTTTTGTGAGCCATTATCAGTCCCCGAGTATCAGGTTTGTTGTGTTAGCTTGCTGTGGTAAAATGCTAGCTGTGGTTAGTGTCAGCGTGTCAGTCTGGATCCGCGAGTGAAGGATGAGATTAATGTTCATGTACGCTGTGGTCAGATTTAGAAAAGCTTTCCTTTTAGTCCACTTTATCAGATAAACTCTGTGAGATGAAAGAGCATCAGTGATTTATATGATTCCACATGACATTTATCACGCTAAAACTCCGCTCCTGCAGATCAATGTGCTGCTCGTCTCCGCCCGAGGTCGAGAGCGAAAGGTCAGCGTACTTACCGACAGACGCTCAGATGCTGCCTTCGCTCTTCAATCACGTTTAATATGATTGAGCTGTGTGGTGCTTTTCCTCTTGTGAGAAGATTCGGACCTGCAGCTATTCATCATGACACACCTGACACCATAAAGTGTGAGACACCTGAGACACCTGAAAGACCTGAGACACCTGAAAGACCTGAGACACCTGAGACACCTGAAAGACCTGAGACACCTGAGACACCTGAAAGACCTGAGACACCTGAAAGACCTGAGACACCTGAGACACCTGAAAGACCTGAGACACCTGAAAGACCTGAGACACCTGAAAGACCTGAGACACCTGAGAGACCTGAGACACCTGAAAGACCTGAGACACCTGAAAGACCTGAGACACCTGAGACACCTGAAAGACCTGAGACACCTGAAAGACCTGAGACACCTGAGACACCTGAAAGACCTGAGACACCTGAAAGACCTGAGACACCTGAAAGACCTGAGAGACCTGAGAGACCTGAGAATCGGAATATACAGCAGCTGAATTGTTTATACTGCAGAGCTCTTAGGTGTCACACACTGAGAGTGACGTCCATCATGTCGGTCTTTTCTCACGCTCTCCCGCCACACATCGTATTTCTCACGCAGAAAAACTTTTTGACTATTTATCATATATTTAATAAGCCGCTGCGCTCAAAACGTATCAGTCCGCACCGCTGTGTCTATGGAAACGGGCAGGAATCAAGCGCGTCTCAGTTCTTAGTCGAGCCTGACACTTATCAGCCAATCAAAAAAAGAGGCTACACAATAGCCAATCAGAAAATAGCACTATTGTATCTGGGTAAGATTTAACGCTACAACCAATGAAAAAAACACATACACTAGAGAGGGTATTTTTGATGGTCAGTTTGAACAAAACCTCAACACAAAACAGCTCGTCCCTCTGGACGGGACATTGTCCTCAATCATGTCCCTAAACATGTCTTGTGTTGAACTGTTTTATATGGGAGCAACATTACACATGATAAAGGGGTCCAAAAAGGCAACAAACACTTACAATAAACACCACCAGTCATAATCTCTCTATCTCTCTCTCTCTCTCTCTCTCTCTCTCTCTCACACACACACACACACACACACACACACACACACACAGACACACAAACACACAAACACAAACAAACACACACACCACACACAAACACACAAACAAACACACACACCACACACAAACACACAAACAAACACACACACCACACACAAACACACAAACAAACACACACACCACACACAAACAAAACACACACCCGCCACACACCACATACACACACTACACACAAACACACACACCACACACACCACACACACACACACACACACACACACACACACACACACACACACACACACACACACACACACACACAAACACACACACAAAATACTAAGTGGAAATTGAACAAATACTTTGTATTTGGCTAAAATGTGGTCAGTGTTCCTGGTGAAACACAGTTTCCATTGGGTGGGGGGTTGGTGTGTGTGTGTGGGGGGGGGGGGGGTTTGGAGATGTCAGTCAGAGCCGTGATACTGTATGATTAAAAACTCCCTGTTATAGAAATCTACAATACAGAAATATTCATATTCATTGGCTACAATTTAATTCCAATTTAGTGGTAATGACGTCGCACCTGTTAGCTGAGACTCGTCTGTCACAGCAAATACAATTAGCAGGAGGAAATGTACCAGAAGGAAAAGATGAAAAACGCAGTAAAAAGAAAGAAAGAAAGAAAGAAAGAAAGAAAGAAAGAAAGAAAGAAAGAAAGAACTAAATAGAGATTCCCGAGAAAGAAAAAGGAAAAGAACGTAAGCAGAACAGATGCTGGTGTTACTGTTCTGGACTAATTAGTGAACACTGAGGATTGTGGACGGTGTTTAGCAAAAATATTGATTCTTTACAGTGGATGTGTTTTTGCTGCTTAGTAAATGAGCAAAGAAATAAAAATTTACATGAGAAGAGCAGTGTGTGTGTGTGTGTGTGTGTGTGTGTGTGTGTGTGTGTGTGTGTGTGTGTGCGTGTGTGTGTGTGTGTGTGTGTGTGTGTGTGTGTGTGTGTGTGTGTGTGCGTGTGTGTGTGTGCGTGTGTGTGTGTGTGTGTGTGTGTGTGTGTGAAGGAGTGTGATACATTCAGTGATTGTCAGATCAATAAGCAATTTTGTGGATGGAGGTTAGATGGAGGACGCAGAGCTGTACATCAGAGTGATGGAGGGATGAGGGACGGATGAGGAACGATAGACGGAGAATAAAGGAAAGAAAATGCGGAGCTGCTGTGATTTAACCAGAGAAATACAACAGACAACAGAAAAGCACAAATGACAGAGCAGAAGAAGAAAGAAAGAACAAAATGATGTAACAAATGCAGAAGAAATGAAGTAAAGAGAGAGAAAAGAAAGAGAGAAAGGGAAGAGAAATTAAAAAAGAAAGAAAGAAAGAAAGAAAGAAAGAAAGAAAGAAAGAAAGAAAGATTAACATAAGATAAAGGAAGAAATGGTGGAAGCAAGAAAAGTAAGAAAGAAAGCATGAGAGAGGTAGAAAAAAAAAGAAAAGAGAACAAAAGCATAAAGGAAAGAAACATCCGAAGCATTTTTTTTGGCTCTGATGAAAAGCGTGATGTGAAATGAACAGTTTCCCTCTAAGCAAAATTCACCATCAGTGTGACAGACAAGAAAGTGTCCCCCTGCCCCTTCCCCCCTTCTCTCTCTATCTCTCTCCAGTCTGTTCATCAGTTCTAGTCGAGTCTGGAGGACCGCCGGAGGAATAGAACTTAAAACCCCCTGATTACATCATCACCAACATTCACTGTCTATATGGAGCAAGAAAAGAAAAAATCACACACACACAAAGTGCACGTGTGTGTGTGTGTGTGTGTGTGTGTGTGTGTGTGTGTGTGTGTGTGTGTGTGTGTGTGTGTGGTACTGGCAATGTGAAGGAAGGAAGGAAGGAAGGAAAGAAAGAAAGAAAGAAAGAAAGAAAGAAAGAAAGAAAGAAAGAAAGAAAGAAAGAGAAACATTGGGCCCAAAGTGAATGGACTTATTAGTACATGTTTGATGTTTGAGGAGACGTCGCTCTTCAGTAACACGCTGTACGTTTGGAGGAACGTTGGTCTCCTGCTCGAGCTGCTGCTCCAGAGACTAAGAGAAAGACAGAAAGGAGAAAAAAAGAAGCATGAACGCTCCATTCTTCTAATGAAACACTTAAAACTCTGAGCGTGTGCTGGTCTGATGCTCACCACACTCAGCCATGCAAGAATCCTATGAGATCGTTTCTGTTCTGAGTCAGAATCAGATGCTGAGGATGTTTGTTACTTTGACAGAGGAAAGAAAACCGACTCTTACGCTCAAGGTTCTGTGGAGAGACTCGGCCTGTCTCAGGAGTGCCATCAGAGAGGGAGAGAGGGAGAGAGAGAGATGGTGATGATGATGATGATGATGATGATGATGAGACTCTTCATGCATCACATCATTAAGGTGAGCCGTGAGGAGAGACATGACGACTCATTAGCTGAGACAGTGGCAGCGTTTAGCGAGTCAGTGGAGCGAGTTAGCAGAGAACTCCAGCGGGATCGGCAGCGTTTCTGTTTTTATCCACATTTCACAGATCGAGAGAAACGCTGCCACTTAAACGTCCACATTAAAGCGAGAAGTTCGGCTCTGACCGAGTTTCTCTTCAGAAAACCCCATAAAGCCGATCGGACGGACGGTAAATCTCCGGCTAACGGCTGGCGCTGACTCACTCACGTCTCCCTCGGGGTAAAACAGGAGGGTTTTATAGCCTCAAGGGCAAATGAGCCGTACGGTAAAGATGCTTCCTAGCTAAGGAAACACTCATAATTCTTGGAAATTCCTCAGCTCGCTTTACTCTTCTGTTCTGTCCCATCGAGCCACAACATCACTTTCGATTTTATAGTAATACAATTTTGAAAATATCCAGTGGGACTGAAACATGATCAGTATAAACAATCCTAATGGAACTGGAGACACAATAAAATGTTCACGGTGTTCACGATTTGTCTGATGACAAGTGGCTGTGGATATAAAAGAGATCTGCTGAACAAGAGAGCAGTGAACCATGACTGAACGATTCACTGACTCAAACACAGTTATAGTATGATGTACTGATTTAAACAGATGTATAGAATGATTCACCTGACTCAAACGGTTATCAAATGATTCACTGACTCAAACGGTTATCAAATGATTCACCTGTCTCAAACGGTTATCAAACGATTCACCTGACACAAACGGTTATCAAATGATTCACTGACTCAGACGGTTATCAAACCATTCACTGACTCAAACGGTTATCAAATGATTCACCCGACTTCAACAGCACGGACAAACGATTCAGAATTGAAAATTCAGACTCGATTCAGTGACTGAAGAATTCATCAACTTGAACACAAAGGTTTCCTTTCCGGTGTGATGGAAAGGTTCACAGGCAGAAAAGAAGAGAGAAATCAAAATGATTCACTGACTTTATGGTTCTCAAAAGATTCACGTTTCACATGTGAGCATTAGACACTTTCGTTTCCATACTGCTATCGATTTTGATGCCATTACATCCACACCCACTTCTGTTATCACTGGTGTAGCTGTTTCCCTAAAGACATCCAGAAAGACATCATATTCTAAGACGATTCTGTCCACTGCATGAATAAACAGCTCATGGGGTGGATTTTATTTTGTATATTGCTTAAAATGTTTACAATCAAGAATTTGGCATTAGAAGAAGTTCTTCTTCAGACTGGAGACTTGGCGAGATTCTCTGCTCTCAGGACTGGACTCGAAAACTCTAACAGGCAGCTAATTGATTCACACACACACACACACACACACACACACACACACACACACACACACACACACACACACACACACACACACACACACAGAGAGAGAGAGAGACAGGGACAGATGCTAAATGGTAAAATAATGTTGTTACGCATCTTTAATAAAAGCAACCAGTGCCTCGTCTCTGCCGCTATTCCACATCTGGAACCTGATTTACAATCAGCTGTAATGATATTTGTGAAAGTTTACTTTATACTCAGAACTAATTTGTTTGTTTTCACAGAGTTGCCGAGACAAACACAAGCTGAAACAGTAACTTTCCTATTACATGGTGCACGGTGTCCCTCAGGGTTCAGTCCTCTGTCCTGTTCTGTATATAATACTGTATATTAGCTGAGCCATAATCAGACATCATGGGCGCCCAAACTTTTTACATCTTTAACTTTCACTTTATTTAGCATTTATTATTAATTTTGAGTAATGTGAAAGTTAAAGATGTGAAAAGTTTGGGCGCCCATGATGTCTGATTATGGCTCAGCTAATATACAGTATTATATACAGAACAGGACAGAGGACTGAACCCTGAGGGACACCATGCACCATGTAATAGGAAAGTTACTAAACAATATCACTAATAAATGGCTAATGTCGCTGTAAGTCACCCGTCCTGCCCAGTGACCACCACCAAGATTAGATTCTTTACAATTTATTCTATAGATGGCAGACTGAAAGATTTCTGTTGCACCAATAATGAGCTTTAACATAATATTAGGAGAAAAGCCCTATTCAGATGGGATTCGTTTTACATGTAGAGTTGGGATTTTAAATATGTGAGTGAGTGACATGACGTGACGTGACATACGGCTAAGTACGGTGACCCATACTCAGAATTTGTTCTCTGCATTTAACCCATCCAAAGTGCACACACACACATACAGCAGTGAACACACACACACCGTGAACACACACCCGGAGCAGTGGGCAGCCATTTATGCTGCAGCACCCGGGGAGCAGTTGGGGGGTTCGGTGCCTTGCTCAAGGGCACGTCAGGCGTGGTATTGCTGGCCCGAGACTCGAACCCACAACCTTAGGGTTAGGAGTCAAACTCTCTAACCATTAGGCCATGGACCCCCCCCCCCCCCCCAGTCTAGTCTAATTTACACTTTAGTCCAGTCTTATTTCTTTTTCTACATATAAAGGCTGAAGTTCTTTATCTCATGTGATTCAGAGTCTGTCTGAATAAAATAAAGCAACACTATTTATGTTACAAATCTGTGTGACATCTCAAAAAGATTAACATGAGCTTTTTATATACTACATTATACCAGATTGACAATCCAATATGACTTTATTTCAACAACATAAACACTTCAAGCTCATCGAGCGCCGAAATCTCTAAACATCAAACAGCCACACGTATGAATTATACAGACGAATCTATAATAAAGAATAACACGTCGGAATTCTGGGGGTTTTGTCTATGTGTTATTCAGCTCAGTCCCGGGCACCGAGTCCCGACAGTCTCACTAGTGTCAGGAGCTTCCACTTCATTTTTATGATTAAAGAAGAAAGTGTCTTGAAGCCTCTCCAAAGGGGGAGGTGATTAAAGACTAAAATCTGGCTGAGGATCATTTATCTGGATATAAAACACATTATTCACAAAGCAAGAGACACCTCACTGTCACTGTAAAGTAGGAGCAAATGAGTCTGCTATAAGAAACAAACAACTTTCTCAAACATAATTCTTTACCGATGAGCAGTTGATAAAGATTATAATTATGGCACTGGATCTGAGAAGCAGGGACGTCATAGGCTCAGGGATGGAGGTGTCCTTTACTCCGTATGCACTTATTTAATAAAAAATAAAACACAATGTGTGTTTCACTAAAATCCTGATCTACATTTCGTACACTGGACGAATCTTAGATGGTTCAAAGGAAAGTTAAACATATGCGATGCGATGAATGCAGTTCTAGTTCTAATGCACTCTGGATGCTTTCAGAACTGCACTGTCCCTTTAAACTGTTTTTTCTCAGGAACGCATCCGAGCATCTCCGAGAAACAGAAATAGAAAAACAATCCAATTTGCCCGTCTAATCGGGTCCATTAGGATGCTAAAGATAAGGAAGTGATCCCATATCTGGCATCTGAGAAGATTCAGGATATAAACGTCCTTAAAGGATTATAGGTCAGACTGAGTGAGCCTCGTCATGCTGCTCCATCGTGGGGCCCGGTAACAGCTAGAACTAATGGAAATAATGGCTAGATTAGTGAAAGGATGGAACAGGGGTGAGTCCTGGCCAATTAATAAAATGAATAAAAGAAATAAATGATGAAAATATAACTGGATGGTCCAAGCACCGATACTCGCCCCTTATAGGTTCTCGAGGGGTATTTCATTTGGCCAAAGATTTGCATTTTGCAGATTTGCACTGTGAAGCCCACAGGTTTAGCTTGACATCTGAGACGGTGACAGTTATGAGAAGGAAAACGCAAAAGAAAAAGAAAAATAAGCAAGAAAAATAAGTCTGACGATGACAACAGAGGGCCTGGTTATGGAGCTGCATGGTGAGGTCCACTGACCCCATCACTAATACAAAAAAACATGAAAAGCTTGAAAAGTTTAAAATGGGGCACTGTTGGGAAATCTGGCTCCGGCTCCTGACAAGCCTGACACCTCTTTAGCCTCGAAAGTCACGGTGGCTTCATCACACACACTCTTCCTGCCACGCTGAGCTACAGGCCACAACACCGCTGTCAATAAATCTGGCCCTGAATCGACAAGCGCTAAACAGGGCCAAGCTGCTTCTTACACACCATCACACACAGAGCAACAGTGACACTCTGTCAGTTGCGTAAACATCACCGATTAGCAGGCAGGTAGATGTTAAATCTGTGGCAACTCTACCTGAAAATGGGCTGGTGTTAAAGCTACAGTTTGACTAAACACAGATTTCCCGATCAACCGGGACGTGTTCTGTGTGTGAAGGCTGCTTCTTTTTCCTACAGTTACTGTACACAAACAGGTGACAAGTTGCTTCAGTCACTTGTAGCTGCTCTTTGGGGTGGGGTGGGGGGGTTGTTTGGTTAGTCGCTAGTCTTGCTAGTTAGTGTGAAAACTGATTATCTGGCATCCAAGCTATGAAAGAATAAAGAAGTGAACATCGAGTGATCAAACGACATTTTTTATGTTTTCTCCTGAATCTTCTTAAACATTAACACTTGGGACATATCACCTTCCTCCCTCTCTCTCTCTCTCTCTCTCTCTCTCTCTCTCTCTCTCTCTCTCTCTCTCTCTCTCTCTCTCTCTCTCTCTCTCTCTCTCTTTCCACCAATCACTTCATTAGCGCTGTTCTTCAGCAGATGTGTACAGATGTAATCAAACCCAACATGATCATGATCAAGGCCCTGCAGAACTCTGGCTCTGAGAGGCTGCAGGATCGGGAACAGCTGCCCACTGCGCTTTGAACTCAACGCCAGAGAAAATAATAATCAATTTCTCTCCTTTTTTCAGGAATATGGGATGGTGTTGTGGCAGACTCAAGGCAGATGGTGGGAAAGCCTGAGCGAGACTGGAGAGCGTCTGATCACACGGCGGAGAGAGAGCGGCGGCGTCCGACGCGCAGACGTCGCTTATAATTAAAGCAGGAAACGATAAAGATGAAATAAACGCGGCACACGGCACATTGCGGTAGCGTGATCAGAATCACTGAGAACTTTACAAAAGTCACACAGATCTAATGTTGATTAATAGCTTGTCTGCAGGGTTTAAAATATTTACCCCATTGACCAAATATTGTGCTACAACCAGAAATTACTTTGACTTAAAGGTGGGGTCTCAGATTTTTGAAATACAATATTGACATATAAAATCACCAAAACAAACACGCCCCTAACCCAAACGGGTCCCACCCCTGTATTGCTAGCTCCGCCCACACATACATACGTAACCCAGGCAACTAATGGAAAGAAACATGTCTTTGCCTTATCGCTTTCTTTCTTTCTTTGTTTTTATCCTCCTAGTCGATGTTAAATCCGCTTTCTGCTAACGTCACACATGCGCACTGGACACTCTCTCCGCCACATATCGACAAGCCCCGCCCCTTTCTGCTCATTGGCTACACGTTTGTTTTGTCTTTGTATTGATTTGTGTTTATTATTCGGCCCGACTCAGTTTTCTGAAGCATTTCTCAAAAATTGGAGACCCTGCCTTTAAGGATGTTGTCCTGTTGGAAGGGGAAGTGACGGTTTACTGCTAGGAGTCTTCTGTAACTCACCTTTAACCCTGATCACGTTCCCAGTCCCTGCTGATGAACAGCCTCCCCGAAAAGCCTGACGCTACCACCAGCATGCTTCACAGTGAGGATGATGTCTAGTGTTGGGTTTCTACAAAAACATACTTCTTCCTTTAAAATCCCGTTAGAGCGCTGAACATTTTCCCCACATGTCCTTAGAGTCTTTGAATCCGACCTTCTGTATCGATAGTCTGTGTTTTATTCTGTTTCCTGTACAACTTATCGGAGTTTCCTGTAAGATTAGTTTCCACATTTTCACATTATTTACCACTTTTTCTATCTTTATTCACTCAGCATATTTTATTCAAGTGAGCAGTTATTTTATTTACTAAGCCACCTAAACTGAACAAGTGACATCATGGAGTTTACAAATCACATATTTCTCCTTTAAAATGGCAAAATATGGAAGACACAAATTAGTCCAGTAATATATTTTATGTAAAACTACAAACTGGAGGTTACATCCTGTTTCCAAGACATTAGACATCACACACACACACACACACACACACACACACACACACACACACACACACACACACACACACACACACATACTGTACACACACACACACACACACACACACACACACACACACACACACACACACACACACACACACAAATGAAGTGGCACATGTTTGGGTGTGGTTCTGGGGTCTGTCAGTGAGTTGAGGCCAAATTGCTGAATAATTTACACACCAACCCGACATCGGTCTCAGCGTGGGACATCTGATACACCACCTGATGCTTTTAGACAGAGAGACAGAAACACAGTGATTAGTTAATGAGGTGGTTAAACAGAAGCAAAGCTTTAAAACACTTTTGCTTTGTACAAAATTCAGCACAGAAAAAGATTCATTAATGAAGCTGTAAATTGTGACGGTGTGATACACGAGGAATAAATAGAGCTAGAGTTAGTTACATGAGTATTATTATTATTATTATTATTATTATTATTATTATTATTAGTATCATCATCATCATCATCATTATTATTATTACTACTATTATTATTATTATTATTATTATTATTATTATTATTATCATCATCATTATTATTATTATTATTACGACTGATTGAATCGTCCAATTATCTACAGTACCTAAATTTAACTAGTGAATTTTTTTTCTATTAAAATGTAGTGAAAAAGTCTAAATTATTTGATGACAGAAAAATTAAGATCAGGAAAAAATTCTGAAATTTTCTATCGTAAAAATTCTAAAATTGTCTCATTGTCATGTGAAAGATAAGTGTGCCAGATTTTTGTAATATAGGTATAAGGATGCTCTGTGTTAGAGGGCTGCATTGGGATTGGGCTGCCGTGGGACCCGCGGGACCCGCGGGACCCAACGCAAATCTTTTCATCACTTTTCTGGTTCCAGAACCTTTGTGGAACATCTCTGTACCTCTTTGGGTGAATTCCAGCCTGTCTTCTGGAATTCACCCAAAGAGGTACAGAGATGTTCCACAAAGGTTCTGGAACCAGAAAAGTGATGAAAAGATTGGGATTGGGCTCCCGTGGGACCCGCGGGACCCGCGGGACCCAACGCAAATCTTTTCATCACTTTTCTGGTTCCAGAACCTTTGTGGAACATCTCTGTACCTCTTTGGGTGAATTCCAGCCTGTCTTCTGATTCTAACTGTTGATGAAAAGTCAGCAGGTGATGATCTTGAGTCATGGCCTCTATAGTTCTGCTCTCAAAGTCTTTGCCCCTGCTCTGTGAATGTTGTTGATGATGTCACGATGTTTCTGTCATCGGCTGCTGTCGTTTTCTTGGTCGACGTGTTTGTTTGTTGGTTGTTTGATTAAAAACAGTACACACTGGTTTCTTTCTTCTTCAGGACATTACAGATTGTTGGATTGTCGATGTGCAATGCAGTGTGCAGTGGATCTGATGGTCGTTCATCTCTCAGTGTTTCAGTATGTTCTGCCTTTCTTTAGATAGCTTTCTGGTCTTCATGGTGGTCGATCCTTTGTAACAGAAAATGAACATAACAGGACTCACCTGGGCAACACAAGGCTCCTGTCACTCACATACATGATCTGATATCTTCAAAAATCGTGTGGGTTCAAACCAAGGGTGCCAAATTCTGGTCTTTCATCCGATATCAGCTCTCGCACCGTGATCAGATTTATGATCTCATTCTGCAGTTATTTAGCAAGAATAATTTGTCTTTGTTGTTCCGATACTTTTGGAAAGGTTGGTGTGTGTAACTGTCTTTAACATTAACTCTGAATGAACTTCCCTACATCATGGCTGAATATGGACATTTCCAGACAGATGGTCCTTAAAAAGGTCGTGCTCGTTCTGGGGAGGCGACGGAACAGAGGCAAACCCGATGAGCCGAAGCTCGTTTGAAACCTGCCAGCTACAAAGAGCACGCTCAGATCCTGCAGCTAACGCCAGGTGCCCATTCGATCACAACCCAGCGTGTTCACACACTTTTATCGTCACACACCCAGTGCCGTGTGCTAGCATCACTGGAACAACAAAACAGCTCATCTTTTACAAGATGGAACCCAAAAAAAAAAATGGTAGTCATGATGTCTTATGTCCACGTCCACCTTCCGTGATGCGCACTGAGCCTGAGAAGAACCTGAAGAGATCCATTTCCTTCATTATTCTTTAACCAACAAAAAGTTCAGATTTATTATTTCTAACACTATATTAAGATTTATTGGTATGTTAAGAAACATAAATAGAGTTAAACTACTATCAAAATCCAAAAAAAACACATCTGTGGCTTAAACGAGACAAAATTACTGGCTGTCATGAAACACAATGCATGATGGGGCTTTACTTTTCCACACCAATGTCTTATTAGCAACTAGAATTGTTAACGAATTTACTAGCTACTATTTAACTAAGAATTTATAATACACATGTGACAAAGCATGAAATAAATAGTAATAGTATGACTACAAGGAGAAAATGAGCTACTAGTACGGTCAGTAGTCACATCATTCTGGGACAGCGATGGATCAAGTGGTTAAAGCTCTAGAGTGTTGATTAGGTTTCAGCCACCATTGGGCCCTTAACCCTCACTGCCCTTAACCCTCATTCATTTTGGCCACCTGTATCCGGGATCTTGTCGTATATCGACCGGTATATCGACCGCATCACTGCAGAAGATGAGTTTCCTCCGTAGGGTGGCTGGGCGCTCCCTTAGAGATAGGGTGAGGAGCTCAGTCACTCGGGAGGAGCTCAGAGTAGAGCCACTGCTCCTCCACATCGAGAGCTGGGGAGGTGTTCCGGGCATGTCCGACCGGGAGGAGGCCCCGAGGAAGACCTAGGACACGCTGGAGGGACTATGTCTCTCGGCTGGCCTGGGAACGCCTCTGTATTCCCCCAGAAGTGCTGGAGGAAGTGTCTGGGGAGAGGAAAGTCTGGGCATCCCTGCTTAGACTGCTGCCCCCGCGACCCGGCCCTGGCTAAGCGGTAGAAGATGGATGGATGGATGGATGGATGGATGGATGGATGGATGGATGGATGGATGGATGGATGAATTCATTCATCCATCCATCCATCCATCCATCCATCCACTACTCTTTTTTTCTACTGTGTGGTAAATTCACTTTGAATGTGATAAAGTAATATCCGTGCGTACGACTGTGCGTCTGATCAGCGAGGCTAGTGTCGCTAATGAGTGCAAAAAAATAAATCAATAGCCACCACTTAACATAACACAACTGCATAATTCAAGACCAAATCAATACTGAGTGAAGTAAAGCTACTGAATGTTTAACACAGCTACTGTAACGAGTCACGCTGTCAGTGTAATCAGAAGACTAAAATTAGAGCACATGTCAGATTCTGGAATAAAATGATTTAAGTGAACAAGATTTAATGTTATTTAAGATTTAAAGATGGAGTAAAAGGTTGAAAAACGTTCAGGATCAATCCTGCTAATTAATCACTGCTCTTTTTTTTAACTTCTCCTCAGTAGCAAAGTGCGGGAGCGAAGCACGGCTTTAAAAAGCGGCCATGATTGATGAAGTACGCTCGGGATAAGTGAACGATCCTGTAGGACGTGAGAGAGGAAGAGGCATGAGGAAGAAGAAGGAAAACGGAATGGATAACGGAGTGTAGTCAGGCGAAAGAAGACAAAGTGTAATCCTTCTCCATATTTAACTTTATTCTTTAATTCTTTTTAATGATTATTTTATTTTCTTTATCCTTATTTTTTGTCTTTCTGCTCCATTTCTTTTGATCAGGATTTGTAGACGCTAAACCTGAGGGGATTTTAACACCTGAAACGTTCACACACTTTATGTACATTTAATAAATATCAGTTTGAATAAATAGAATTCTACCATCATTTGCATGTTTATATAATTACTTTAGCCTTCCTGTGTCTTGGGAATAAAATAAAGTTTATGTGTAAATGTACAAAAAGATATTTTGCATATTTACATAGAAATGATTAATTAAATTAAATTCATTCATTCATTCATTCATTCATTCATTCATTTACTACCGCTTATCCGAACTTCTCGGGTCACGGGGAGCCTGTGCTTATCTCAGGCGTCATCGGGCATCGAGGCAGGATACACCCTGGACGGAGTGCCAACCCATCACAGGGCACACACACACTCTCATTCACACACACACTCACACACTACGGACAATTTTCCAGAGATGCCAATCAACCTACCATGCATGTCTTTGGACAGGGGGAGGAAACCAGAGTACCCGGAGGAAACCCCAGAGGCACGTGTGCAAACTCCACACACACGAGGCGGAGGCAGGAATCGAACCCCAACCCTGGAGGTGTGAAGCGAACGTGCTAACCACTATGCCACCATGCCCCCTCAATAATAATAATAATAATAATAATAATAATAATAATAATAATAATAATAATAATAATAATAACATTATAGATTTATCATCTCTGTTTATATTATATAGAAATTCATTAATACGATATATTCTTGAGCTTCAGTTTCTGAAACAGATTTAAAATGAATTGTTTTTGATAGCTGATTAAATTAAATGTAATTCTTGCTAGTGGACATTTTTTTTTTTTTTTACATCTCTACAGTGTATCGGGTGCAGTACGTGTGTTCCACATACACAGCACAGTTTTAATCACATTACTGTCCGATCTTATAAATGCTGATCCTTTGTCTCTCTGCACCGTTGCAGGAATGTAACCTCGTCCTTGGAGATGGAGAAGATGCCAAACCACACAAAGAGCTTAATTTAATCTAAGAGACGAGTCCTGGCAGAGGCAGAGAGATGTGCATCGGCTCAAAAAAAAAAAGAAAAAAGAAATAAAGAATATCATGTGGAGACGGCTTTTAAACATAAAGCCTATTGAGTTCATTAGGAAATGGATGAAGTTTCGTGTCCACTGATCCTAACAAACCCTCCCACTTCTGACCTTCACCAGCTACATATAAAGCTTCACCAAGTACTGCATGTGCTTTCTGAACATTTTTGTATTAAGAGCAATTCCATAGAAATGCAGCATGTAGCAAAATGACATAAATTATTGTTTAAAAACCTACAGATCAGATTAGTTTTATGGGGCTTTTTACACCTGGTCACTTCCTGCGTTTTCTGTGATCCGATAGCTATCCGATGGTAAAAAGACCAGGTCTAAATGCCCTCCAAATTTATATGCCATTTCGAGACAGATATAAATCCGATGGTTCAAACCCCTTCAGGAGGTGGTCTGGGACGCATTTCAGATGAAACTGGACAGGTGTAAACGAATGTGGTTGTTCAAGCCACATACTGTACGTCAGCGCTATACTCCTCCAAAATGGAAGTACGTCACTCGCAGGTGACTCGCGATTTGGGTCGTGTTTTCCCACCAGCGCTGGCTCTGATCTTTCACCCAGGTGTCTTGTTGGGTCTTAAAATGCACTGCTGCTGCCAGCAAAAATACAAACAGTAAATGCTGTTTTTTGTAGCAACCGCATACACCAAAGCGTGTTCCATTTCAATTACCCCGGAAATGAGGTAAAATATATTAGCATTTTGGGCGGGAGTAGAAAGAGCGGATCGATATCCGATTCGCCGAGACGCGTTTATGTGGCCTAATGTAAATGGAACAGTTTTAATAAATCAGATAGCTATCGGATCAGAGACAACACAGGAAGTGACCAGGTGTAAAAAGGCCCTTAGACGCGAGCATCTAAGAGCATCCATTTTCCTGGTGTCCTGTTTGCTTAGCTTCTAGTCATCCTGACTGGTTAATGTCTAGATATCCTGTCTGGTTTGCATCTAGAAATCCAGTCTGGTTAATGTCTAGAAATCCTGTCAGACACAGACATCACTGTGACAGAGGAAGTTTAACACTTAAAAAATCTTCTGGAAATCTTCAGTAAATTCTCCTTATGTCTTTCCTGAATTGTGTGATGATACTGTTATTGGTTCATAGAAAACAAACAGGGGAGACGTCTTTATTCCTGTCTGGTTCTTAAGGGTTTGTTTACTGGTCTCAGAAATGCAGAAAAAGGTCATGGGCACATCTCCTCAGAGTGAAAGTGACCCAGTGAAAAGGACCGTCTCAGGAGCCTCATTATCATAATCTTAATGTCATCACCTTCTCATGGCTTTGTCTTCCCCCCCAAAAAAACTCCAGACCGATCCATTCAGTAATTGGTCTAACAGGCAATTCTTTTGAGCACCAAATAAATATTGACATTTAAGATTCGAAAAGTCGAGATCAGACACTGGAATGAGTCCAAGGTAATGTAATGAGAAAAACAAAACAAAAACAAATAAAAACTGGAGACCTTTAGAGGCCAAGAGGAAACTATGAAACTATGGATCTTGCACAACCTACAGACTTAGTGAATATAGCACTCTATAAAGTACCACGATAACATGAGTGAATTTAATTCAAGTGCTGAGGTAAAGTACAGATCATGAGTTACACACTTCATGGAAATATGACCGTAAGAATATGGGCAATAAGGCACTCACTCTCTCTCACTCATCTTCTACCGCTTAGCCGAACTTCTCGGGTCACGGGGAGCCTGTGCCTATCTCAGGCGTCATCGGGCATCGAGGCAGGATACACCCTGGACGGAGTGCCAACCCATCACAGGGCAAACACACACACTCTCATTCACTCACTACGGACAATTTTCCAGAGATGCCAATCAACCTACCAACCAGAGTACCCAGAGGAAACCCCCGAGGCACGGGGAGAACATGCAAACTCTGCACACTCAAGGCGGAGGCGAGAATCAAACCCCGACCCTGGAGGTGTGAGGCGAACGTGCTAACCACTAAGCCACTAAGCCACCATGCCCCCCTCACTTAGGGAAACTAGGACTGTAAATATGGGAACCCCATGAGAACATCCATATGAGGAAAAAAGTCGCTAAGGTGCTTTGGAAAATTGTGTATCTTCCGCACAAATAATGAAGGGGAACTTCCATATGGAGAAAATCTATAGAGATATAACAGAAATCCATAGAGACATAACACATGAAGAGGAAAAAATAGGAACTTAAGATCAGTGAATGTAAATATACAATAAGGAACTCTGGGTTTCCCTACGCCAGGGGTCGGCAACCTTATCCTCTTATGAAACGGCTGAAATTTCATGTTTTTTTGGCTAAATGACATACCAAAATTAAAAGTGGTACAGCTCCCATATACTTTGCCACTCCTGGTATCATTGGAAAGGAAACAATCTCTGGTTTCTGATACAAGTGTCTTTTTTATTTCTGTCAAAGTCATTCATCTGTAAACTGACTAAAATACACTGCTGTAAACACATCTGAGATAAAGTCAAACTCAAGGTCATAGCCACATGTCTTAGCTTACTACAGAAAAAAGTTTGAAGTCAAAAGACTCGAAAATAGATTTTATATGAATGTTTTTCTACAGATATGTCTGTGCCATTTGGAGACTCCAATGCCCCTTTTCCACCGAGGCAGTTTGAGTGCAGGTTCGGAGCCTAATTTAGAATCAGTTCTTTCTGTTTCGACCGCCAAAGCACCGGCTCCGAACCAGGAAAATGGTTCTTAAGTAGCACCAAAATGTCGCTGGTCTAGACTTAAGAACCGCTTGTGTCAGGGGCTGTGGGCGGGGCTACTGTTAGCGCATTTGATAATGTATTTGGGTTCGATGTCAGTCAATTAGGCACAACATTACATTAGAATAACCACACGAAACCCATATTTTTTTCCATTCTGCCTCAGAGATTTTGATTAAAAGAAAGGGCAAACAGTGTGCACTGTCAAAGTTCATTCATTCATTCATGTTCGACCGCTTATCCGAACTTCTCGGGTCACGGGGAGCCTGTGCCTATCTGAGGCATCATCGGGCATCGAGGCAGGATACACCCTGGACGGAGTGCCAACCCATCGCAGGGCACACACACACACACTCTCATTCACTCACACACTCACACACTACGGACAATTTTCCAGAGATGCCAATCAACCTACCATGCATGTCTTTGGACCGAGGGAGGAAACCGGAGTACCCGGAGGAAACCCCCGAGGCACGGGGAGAACATGCAAACTCCACACACACAAGGCGGAGGCGGGAATCGAACCCCCAACCCTGGAGGTGTGAGGCGAACGTGCTAACCACTAAGCCACCATGACCCCATGCATTGTCAAAGTTTTTATATAGAAATATTAGAAAATTGAATAACTAAACTATGCAAAATACAAACACACACACACACACACACGAATGATAAAAAAAAATTACATAATATATAAAATTACAAATTGTTCAGGGTGTGCCATGTGTTGTAACAGTCCCTGGTTATTGTGAAGCACAGGCACACATCACAGGAGGAGCATTTCACTGTGGTCCTCTGGTGGCAGTGGACACACCTCCTCCGACCCACAGTGCCATCCTGTGAAAAATGTACAGGTTTGTGTAAGGCACCTTGGGGAGCAGGAGGGGGTGTCTGTGGAGGGGCTGTGGTGGTAGACCCAACCGCTTTCAGTTCCATCACCAGGGTCTCACGAAAGGCCTTGTGTGACATCACTTTCTCCTGCCTTGCAATGGCCATCTCCTTGTACAGGATAAAGGCGTTGACAATGGCAATGTCGATGAAGTGGTACAGGAAAGACCGGTACCACTTCTTGGTCTTGTGCAGGATGGAGTAGTAGCCAATCACACCACCCATGTTCCTGAGTAGAAAAGGAACATAGCCATTACATTACACTGATATTGATGTATTGACATGATATCAGAATTCAATTCAAAGAGTTGAAACTATTTAAACACTGTACATACCTGTTGTAATCCTTGATGGCTGGTGGAATGGAGACATCCTGTACAGACCATTGCCCATATTCCCCCTTGATCCTTCTCTGGACTGTATCCTGTCCATGTGCTGCATGGATTGTGGAACACATTAGCACATCTCTGGTGTCCCTCCACTGAACAAACACCACGGGCCCCTCGCGGATCCAGCGAATGGTGCCCCAGGGAGCCTGCTTCTCAAGCCCGCCTGGCCTGTCTTTGGGGAACCCAATACGCTGTCTGCGAATCATACCGCAGGCCCAGATCTTCTTTGCCAGCAGGTCACGAAAGAGATCTGGGCTTGTGTAAAAGTCATCCACAAATAACTTGTACCCGGTACCAAGCAACTGCGTATTCATGAGCCGCATTACGGAGTCATAACTGAGCCCCTTGACAATTTGTGATCCCTTGCCTTCGTAGATGAAGAAGTCCCAGGTGTATCCATTGGTGGAATCCACCAGCACAAACAGCTTATAACCAGACTTCACAGGCTTGTTCTTCATGTATTGGCAGAGTCTGCTGCGGGCTTTGAATGCGACCATCCTCTCGTCAATTGTAACACACTGGTGGGGTTGGTAAAGCGCCATGCATATCTTCCTAACCTCATGGTACATTGGCTTAATTTTACAAAGCCTGTCGTACCCAGCGGTGCCTCTTTTTAAGTTGTTGGCAGCATCGTCATCAGGATCACTGAGGTGGATGGCACGCGAGATGGCTTTAAACCTGCACCCTGACATCACACTCGATGGAAAAGAAAAGGCGTATAGCTCAGACCTTCTCCAATAGTCAGTGATGTTTGATGTCTCGATTAGTCCCATGTAGATAATGATCGCCAAGTACGACATCATCTCTGGCAAGGTGATTCTCTGAAAGGTGTCTGGGTGGTCAGCTTCTCCAAACTTGTTGGAATTGTTCACAATGACTTGGAGTATATCATTGGTCATAAACAAATTAAATAATTGTAGAATGGTGTATTGTACACCACCCATGAGCTGGCCACCAGGTGTGCGTGCTGGGTGGAAGGATGGCTGTTCAGGAGTGATGTCCACCACATCAGTGCCTTGCCATGCGCCTTCAGGTCCAGAACTCTGCTCTGGAGTGCTTCTCCCTCCAGCTCTCCCCACGGCTCTCCCTCTGGCTCTTCCTCCGGCTCTTCCTCTGGCTCTCCCTCCGGCTCTTCCTCCGGCTCTTCCTCTGGCTCTTCCTCTGGCTCTCCCCCTCCCCTGTCTTGCAGGCTGTGTGGAGGTAGAGGGTTGGGGTTCCAGCTCCTCCTCTTCTTCCTCCTCCTCCTCCTCCTCCTCATCCTCAACAGTCATTGGGGTCCCCGTGGACCTCTTTGCCTCTGGCTGCCAATCTGAGTCAGATGACTCTGGCTCTCTGAAACACAGAAATGCAATGATTAGCTCATACACACACACAATAACATCCCCTAACACCCAGAATAAACCCACTGCAATACCAGGCAGGTGTTGTTTTTACACAGCCACCTTCCCAAAATACAAAGTTTCTGTATTGACCACAGTCAGAGAACTCAAAATGCAGTTTATTCAAATCACATTTACAATTTTCCCTTACACTTACGCACACGCATGCACACACACACACACACACACACACACACACACACACACACACACACACACACACACACACACCATAAAATAATACATAACATATGTACTCACAGTTCTAGATCAGGATCTCTTCCATTTAGAAAATCCTCCTCAGCTTCGGAGTCCACAGATATTTCACTTTCCGAAGAGGACGCAGTATCGTCGTCGGATCTTTCGGCCAACATAGCAGCTGCCTCCTCCACTGTAAACCACTTCTTTCCGAACCGAAATGTTTCCAAAAATTTCAAAAACTATGTAAAAGTTGTCCAAAAACCTCACCAAAGTCGCTCTCTGCAATAACGCCCACTCGAAAAATTGTGTGAGTGCGGACACGCAATAAAGGTATTGCACACGGCTCTAACAGTCACACACCCTTACCTGATGGCACATATCATAAATTGTTGAAATTGTCTCCTTATTCGCTAAAGAGATATGAAGGTCCCAGACCATGAAATTGCTACTGGCAGGAACAATTGTCAATCAAAAGTCCAAATTGAATGCAGAGCCATCATTTGCTCCTTAGCTGTCTATCTCTGCCCTACAAGAACCTATTGGCGAATCAGAAACAGAATCAGAATCAGCTTTATTGCCAGGCATTTTTTCACATGTGAGGAATTTGTTTTAGTGACAGAAGCTCTACAGTGTAACAGAATGACATACAGCATAGACAAAATTGTATTTACACATTTACAGGTGTGAAATATACATATGAAATATACATATACAATATATACAATTTGTATGTACAAATGTGCAATTGTGAAATGTGCAATTGAAGTAAACAGTAAACATTTAGACAATATGTATGTATGTATGTATGTATGTATGTATGTATGTACAGATGCAAGTATGAAATGTGCAATTGAGGTATAAATAGTTATACAAATATTAGATGTTGTGTGTTCCATGGTGTTAATTGTTCATCAGATGGATTGCTTGAGGGAAGAAACTGTTCCTATGTCTGGTTGTTCTGGAGCTCAGGGCTCTGTAGCGTCAACCAGATGGCAACAGTTCAAAGAGTGAGTGTGCTGGATGTGACGGGTCCAGAGTGATTGAATTTGCCCTTTTGCTCACTCTGGAGGAGTAAAGGTCTTGGAGAGTGGGGAAAGTCGTGCCAATGATTCGTTCAGCAGTCCTGACTACCCTCTGTAGTCTCCTGAGTTCAGATTGGGTGGCTGAGCTGAACCAAGCAGTCACTGAGGTGCAGAGGATGGATCCAATGATGGCAGTGTAAAACTGTTTCAGCAGATCCTGTGGCAAGTTGAACTTCTTCAGCTGACGAAGGAAGTACACCCTCTGCTGGGCCTTTTTCACAATGGAGTCTATGTGAGTGTCCCACTTCAGGTCCTGGGAGATTGTGGTTCCCAGGAATCTGAATGACTCCACTGCTGTGACAATGCAGTCCATGATGGTTAGTGGGGAGAGAGCAGGGGGGTTTCTCCTGAAGTCCACTATCATCTCCACTGTCTTGAGCGTGTTCAGTTCCAGGTTGTTAAGGCTGCACCAGACAGACAGCCGTTCAACCTCCAGTCTGTAAGCAGACTCATCACCGTCCTGGATGAGGTGTGGTGTCGTCTGCAAACTTCAGGAGCTTGACAGAGGGGTCATTAGAGGTGCAGTCATTCGTGTACAGGGAGAAGAGCAGTGGGGAGAGAACACAGCCCTGGTGGGTGCCAGTGCTGACAGTACGGGTGCTGGATTTGAGTTTTCCCAGTCGCACTAGCTGCTGATTGTCTGTCAGAAAGCTGGTGATCCACTGACAGACAGAGGAGGGCACAGAGAGCTGGGTTAATTTGGGCTGGAGGAGTGATGGGATGATGGTGTTGAAAGCAGAGCTGAAGTCCACAAACAGGATCCTCACATAAGTCCCTGGTCTGTCCAGATGCTGCAGAACATAAAGCCGTCCCATGTTGACTGCATCATTCACAGACCTGTTTGCTCTGTAGGCAAATTGCAGAGCGTCCAGTAAGTCCTTCAGATCCAGGTCCATGATGTCCTTCAGATAAGCCAAAACCAGTCTTTCAAATGATTTCATGACCACAGATGTTAGAGCCACAGGTCTGTAGTCATTAAGTCCAGTGATTTTGGGTTTCTTTGGGACGGGGATGATGATGGAGCTTTTGAAGCATGAGGGGACTTCACACAGCTCCAGTGACGTGTTGAAGATCCGTGTGAAGATGGGGGCCAGCTGATCAGCACAGGCTTTCAGACAGGCTGGTGAAATGCTGTCTGGGCCTGGAGCCTTTCTTCTCTTGGTCTTCCTGAAGACCTGACACACATCATCTTCACTGAACTGGATTTTAGGTGTGACTGATTCGGGGATACAGAAGGTGAGAATTGAGCTTTCTCAAACCTACAGTAGAACTCATTCAGGTCGTCTGCCAGTTGTTGATTCACCACAGTGCTGGGGGATGGTGTCATGTAGTTGGTGATGGCTTTCAGACCTTTCCACATTGATGCTGAGGAAAACTGAATCCGTAATTCCAGGTCAGAGGCAGCAGCTTCAAAAACAGAGTCCGGGTGTTGTTGCTCACTCTCTGTGATCAGATCAACGAGTGTCTGTAGGGCCGAGCTCACGTGCGCTTGTGGAGGGATGTAAACACTCACCAGAATGAACGAGCAAAACTCCTGCGGCGAATAGAACAGTTTGCAGTTAGTGTTTAAAGAACTGGACAGCACATCTTCTTCAACACAGTTACATCAGAACACCACCTTTCATTGATGTAAAAACACGTCCCACCACCGCGCAATTTCCCCGTTGATTCCGCATCGCGGTCTGTGCTAAAGAGCTGAAAGCCCGGCAGACTTAACGCACTGTCCGGAACAGAGTCCTTCAGTCAGGTTTCCGTGAAGCAGAGAGCAGCAGCGTTCGAAAAATCCTTATTAGTCCATGTGAGCAGAAGGAGTTCGTCTGTTTTGTTGGATAGGGGGCGGAGATTTGCCAGATAGATGCTAGGCAGCGGTGTTTTTAAACAGCGCTGTCTGAGTTTCACTAGCGCCCCGGCACGCTTTCCCCGTCTGCACGTCCTGAAACGCTTAAACGGCGCAGCCGCTTCGGCAACTACGATATTCAGCAAAACGTCAGAATACTCATAAACCGGAAAAATGTCTTGTGGTGTGTGCTGCCGAATGTTCAGCAGTTCAAACACTGCGGAGATAACACTGAGGCTACCATTCGTGACGCCATCTTGCCAAGTCGGCGACCCAAGGCTCCGGAGCCGCAAGTGGCTCTTTCATCCATCTGCCGCGGCTCCCTGTAGATTTGTAAAAAATATTTAATCTAAATTTCTTTTATTTTAGTTAGATAGTTTTAAAAAAAATGATCTTGTTTGATTCGTAAGACTTTGCTCAACAAACATGACACCCAAATGTAGTATTGTAAGTCTCGAATGAGGAGTGAGAGATTCGAAAGAATGCCCGATAGTGAACTATTGTTTACAGTTTTTAATATCGTAATTCGGTCAGAAACGTCAAGATTGCGAGGCGAACAAATCGTTTTGGATTAAAAGGCTTGGATATTCCATTTCCTTGGACGCTTGGAGATTTATGAAAACAATTCGTTTTGGACAATTTCACCAAAGTGGATAGAGGGAAGAATTTTGAAAACTACACACTACAGTCTTTCTATATATATATAGAAAGACTGTAGTGTGTTGCATTTATGAAATCGATGAACTGCTACTGAGTAAACGAAATTTTATTTCTGCAAGCAAACAAAAATATTCCAGTTTGAACTAACCTTAACCAAAAAGACACTGGGTTGAAGGTTACTTTCAAATAAAATGTTCAATGTCTAATTGAGTCCTCTTCGTATTCATGACATCGTATTCATGGCAGTTATGTATGGGGTCAGAATTGTTTCATTATTCTGAATAAATACACAATGATCCACAAATAAATATAAAGAGTTTCACAAATATTTTTTAAATCAACAAATGCACAATAAGCAAACCGTAAATACAAATTTTACAAAAAGAAATGAAATTCACAAATAAATAAAATGGGATTTGCAAATAAAAAAAATATTTATAAATAGATATTTAATTGGATTTATTTGTGACTGGCTTCCTGCTCATTTGTGAATCGCGTTCTGTGCATTTGTGGATTTGAAACATTTCTAACGTCAAGACGTGCACAAGAATCCACAAATAGGTGGACTCTGCCCACCGTCTACTCCAGCCAATCGGACAACGGTCTCGTGGCGCTGACCAATCGTGGCACGGTCTACATCCAACCAATCACATTCTGATTTACTTGCTCTTCACACTACCCCTGGACCCATTGATGATGCTGAAATCGTTTCCAAAGAAAGCAGAATTGAACTAACCCTTAGTGCTGCTACAGTCCATACAGGGTTACCAGATTGGGCTCGAATCTGCGACAGGACCTTTTTTTTGTTTTTTTTTAATCGTATTTTGCAGTACATATTACACTGTGATAGTGTGAGTAAATCAGAATGTGATTGGTTGGAGGTAGATCGTGCCATGATTGGTCAGCGTCACGAGACCGTTGTCCGATTGGCTGGAGTAGACGGTGGGCGGAGTTTACCTATTTGTGGATTCTTGTGCACGTCTTGACGTTAGAAATGTTTCAAATCCAAAATTGCACAGAACGCGATTCACAAATGAGCAGGAAGCCATTCACAAATAAATAAAATTAAATATATATTTTATTTATTTGTGAATTTCATTTCTTTTTGTGAAATTTGTAACATATATTTACGGTTTGCTTATTGTGCATTTGTTGATTTAAAAAATATTTGTGAAACTCTTTATATTTATTTGTGGATCATTGTGTATTTATTCAGAATAACGAAACGATTCTAACCCCATAGTTATGACGCATATTTTGAGCGACAAAAAAAATTAAACACGATTTATTTTAATGTTACAAGAGCATCATGATCTAAGAATTTAGAATGACTTTTTTTAAACTAACTAACTAAAATAAGATAAATTTAGATGCCGACGCCTGGTCTAAGCCCTAACCCCAACACAAAAGTAGAAAATGTTGGAAAAATATGCAATAATGGACTTGATATTAATATTGAGACTTGGGAATACACAGATACACAACACGTTGGTATTCTGGAAAATTAAGACTAGAGATCTAGGAGCTAATGAATTTGGAAAATCCACAGAATCATGACACATAGTGAGGAAATTCGAATAGGTTTTTGTTTTAACAAGACAAAAGATTCTAGATAATTCTGATATGAAATAAGACATGACAACATATCACTAGATAAAATAATCATGGACATGGGACATGGGACAGGTGAACAGAGCTGGTTAACACACTAGTGACTATAAACTGAAGCAACATCGACACAAAACATCATATTGACGTATGTTAAGTTTCCCAGATGAGAAAACTGGAGTAAAAATGACGTTTATAACATTCACACCACAAGGTTTGATGAATGCTTTATCCAGGTTTCCTGTGTGGTCAGAAATGTAAAGTGCGACATCTGGGCCGTTTAGTAAACTTGGACAAGGATATAGAGGACTGGCGTCAGATTTTCTCTGGGTCACGGTGGCTTTCGATGACTCACACACTCCCAGCAGATTAATTCCTCCGTTCTTACCGTCTCCGTTCTTTTTTCTTCCCGATGGTCGGCAGACGCTCCGTCACTAGCGGGAATTCAATTAAGCAAGTTTGTGTAAGAGCCATTAAGGCAGCATGTCACGACTCTCTGCTAAGAATCTGATTTATAGCGTGAGCGCTATACCTCCGAGAGACACGGAGAAGGGCGGAGGTGTTCTTAATACTGAAAATGGAACTGGTGTGTACATTAGTCCTGGTCAGGTCGTAATTAATTTCAGCCAACTTTAATAAAGTTAAGTGCATTTAAGCTGACGTCACAAATAGGGAGCGAGGGAGGGGCCGGGAAATGGCTCCACGGAAACAGGGTGACGGACGGACGAGGGGAGAATTCTGATGAGGTACAGGGACGAAATAAGAGTAAGGGATTTAAACGAGTATGAGACACTAATACAGAAAATATCTAAAAATAGAACATAATATTTATGAGTTATTTCCCAGAAAAGAACATGCCGTTCCTGACTACGATAAATCCACCACTGAGAGGTTTTACTGGCTGAGAGATGGAGATAAGATCGATATATTATACGATGTCGGGAGGAACTTTAAAGTGAAGTGAAGTGACGTGACATACGGCTAAGTACGGTGACCCCTACTCAGAATTCGTTCTCTGCGTTTAACCCAGCCAAAGTGCACACACACACACACAGCAGTGAACACACACACACACACACACACACACACACACACACACACACACACACACACACACACACACACACCTGTGAACACACACCCGGAGCATTGGGCAGCCATTTATGCTGCGGCGCCCGGGGAGCAGTTGGGGGGGTTCGGTGCCTTGATCAAGGGCACCTCAGTCATGGCCGGCCCGAGACTCGAACCCACAACCCACAAGGACTCAGACTCTCTAACCCAGTGGTCCCCAACCCCCGGGCCGCGGACCGGTACCGGACCAAATGGTACCGGGCCGCCCAAGAAACATTAAATTATTTCCATGTTATTTACTGTGGTGTATTTCTCTCGGGTTTGTGCGACTTTCCATGGACGAGAGGTTAACCGGGAGCTGAGAGACGCCACCTAAAGCCGCACCGATACCGCGCATGTGCAAAATATCATGATATCTGGCCGGGTTTAGGTGACGTCTGGAGCTGAGCGGCTGCAAGCGGCAGTGGTGTTGTAGCTTTGGTGGAGAGAGAAGGTGTGTATCGCTCTTCTCTCTGTTCACCGGTACTTTGTCATGTTTAACAGTGCTTGGTGTACGTGTATATTGTGTTTGCTCAAATTTAACCCACAAATTAGCAAAAATGAGCACGAAACAGACGTCGTTAGGAAGTTAGAAACTCTGCCGGTGTTCTGGATTAAAGTCATGGCGGAAAACCCTGAGATTGTCACCACAGCACTTACATCCCTGTCGTCATGTCCGACATGTTATCTGTGTGAAGCGGGGATTTCTGCAGTGACGGCAACCGAAACAAAACGACGGAATAAACTGGACATAAGCGACACACTTCGGGTGTCATTGTCTCCTGTTACCCCAGATGGAACCGTCTCGTTGTACAGAAACAAGCTCAGGGTTCTCATTGGTTTAGCATTGTAGTGAGTTAAAAAGGCATGTTTAAAATTGTGTAAGATTATTAATTTTAATTCAATTGTATAACCGCCAACCCCCACCCCCCACCCCAGCGGGCCACGGTAAAATTATCAAACATTGACCGGTCCGCGGCGAAAAAATGGTTGGGGACCACTGCTCTAACCATTAGGCCACGACTGACCCCATGTCACTTAGGAGTCATTTCTTTTTTAGACAGATGACATGTTTGATAAGTAAGGAATAAAACGTGTGTTGTGATGTTAAAGGAAAATAATCAACAACAGGGTGGTGCGATGGAGCAATGTTACCGAGCTGTTACTA